>NC_133537.1:244642105-244949962 GCF_048544455.1 Silene latifolia
GATACCTTCCGAGCGTGGCCACGCATTTCCAGTTCATTACTCCTCGAGTGGCCCTGAGATATTGTTTTAACCCTGACAAGGGGGTTGACAATTCCTATCGCACTTATTCCCTTCGATTACCCACAGCCATCATAACCCAAAATATGCCCATTTGACCCCATTTACGAAGGTCGTAGTAACACAAATCAAAGTTAATATGAAACTGTGCCACCTTAGGAGAACAGTCTTTAGTCGAAAGAATCGACTCATTAGAATACTATAGTAGCTCTCGCCACGACCAGGCTATATAAATTTGCCAGAACTCTATATGCGGTCATAAGGCCCGACAAAGTGTTCCTAACAGTCTGCCTATGTGGTCGACTAGTCATCTCAAATGACTCTATGGCATTTGAACTTGCCATCAATCGCATCACACTCTAGTCACTTCGAGATGTCATCTCATACAAGTGACTATGGGCGAATACCATGTTAATCCGGGTTCACTTTAACGGGGTTCAATGTTGTCTCTACAATCCGTTTGGATGTAACAAAGTATAAAAGGAGTTTTTCAGCTTAAAAACTCGAACGACAAATGTGATTATCACATATGAATAGTCAATACCTGATTACTATTTCATATTCTACAATCTAATTTGATCTTTTATGTAGTTATTAATCTCAATCCAATTGAAATGACATGACTCATCATGTTAAGCCTATGAAAAGGCTTTGGTTAGTAGGTTTTATCAACTTCTTGTACCTAACTCAACCTTACTACATACTCGTTTTCCTTTGTAATGTATACATTTGCATTACAAAACTTTCTGAGTACGTGTCTAGATCCAATCTAGACATAGGCCCTCTAGCCCTAGAATAGTTCCCACTGTTTTCACAGTGTGCGGGACTCATCCTTTTTGCACATCTCATGATTGCAAGTGTACTCAATTTCCGTTGTAAACATCCTTATTTTTCTTTATTCCTTAGAACGATTCTAACAAATCCATTTCTTAAATAACATAGCCACAATGGTTCGTTAACCATCCTAATGTGTTTTGATTATGGTTTTGTCTGAAACCATGCGCAATCTCAATTGTCAATTGTCATTTGTGTAACACCCTTACACAAAATTGCATCAAAAACAATTTGTTTTCCATCCTTAATGCTTCCTCAAGCACTTAAGATTAACCTATATGGCTACTTGGTAACTATTACTTAAATTCGATTTGAAACAATTCATCATACTCAAAGTATATGAAGTGTTATACATCATGTCCTATTTAATTGATTCGGCAGCGGAAGCAAATGGAATCAATCAAATATGTTCAACTTGATTGAACTAGTCATGAATCTTATCAACATAAAACTTCTTATTTGACGCTAATATCATGTGGATTTATCTACATAAATCTGGATATTAAAGATGTATTATATTACTCCAAAAGTCTTAAATCATTCCCAGTGATCAATGTCATCCACATATAAGACTAATTAAAATTTCCGTAACTCCCACTAAACTTCATGTATAAACACAACTTCTCGACTTATCGGGAAAATTTTTATACCATGATCAAATCATTGATTCCAACTCATTGATGTCCTACTAAAGACCATCTCTTAAGTTGCACATTATCTTAGGATTGTTAGAATCTATAAAACTCATGACATGTATTGAATACATTCCTTCTAATTGAAGAAGCGGGTTTTAGATTTACTTGCTATATGTATATCATCAAAATGAAACAGAATCCCTAAGAAGATCCAAATAGACTTAAGCATTTCAACAAGTGCAAAATCCTTTGCAACCAATCAAGCTTTGAAATCTCTCTTGCTTAGTGCAAAACCCTTTGTCACTAATCAAGCCTTTTATTTCGGATTTTCATGGCTCTAAGCCTTGTATTGAGTTGTGACTTAAACACTCTCATGTAAGTCATATGTTCATTACTTTCCAGAAGTAATTTGAATTAAACAATTTCTTTGTAAGTTGCAAGCTCTTTACTTTCTAAAAGTAACACTAATTCATCAACTTCAACAAGTGATGACTTTAACCTCCTAGGTTTTGAAGAAACAACGTCTTACACAAAACGTCTCATGTCGCCAGGAAAGACCAGTTTCTTGCGACACAACATTCTTTGTGACTCTTGAATCATAACATTCTTTGTGGCTCTTGAATAATTTCTCCCACTCCGTCTTCTAGAAATAAACTTGTATTTTAGAAAGACAGCTTCACGAGCCACAATCCCGAATCCCGTTGTACTCATGATTATAGTAAGAAAAATGAGCATTTGTTTCTTTTGAAAAACTTACAAACATGGTACCCTATAATTTCATATCTCATATGATTCGTTTTAGATTTAGTGGGAAAAAAAAATTTAGACAAAATGATAAAATTCTCCAAAAGGTTCAAGTAACTCAAGGTAACTTGATTGAAGTCCAAACCATATCGAATAGCGTTAGATTTCTTATCCAACCACACATTATCCCATAATGCGTGCTAAGAGAGATTAACTTGTGATACTATATCACATTTCATTTGGCTTATATCAAAGTTTTTACTTTGATAATCCCATCACAACTAAATCGTGATTCCATGAACTCTTTGAATTTCTTCAAAGATTTCTCTATTTACCTTATTAAGTGAACACATTAGCGTCAACTTAAATAGTTGGTAAAAGAAAATGATCAACCTATTTTGGATCAATGATATACAACTTCGATCTCCTTTTCAACCAAAAGGCACGAGACATCTTGCCTTGAATACAAGATACACATATACCATAAGATCTAATGGTTTCAAGAGTACTCAATAACTCTTTGCGTTCATCATTCGAGAATTTAAGGTTTAATCTTGGGTTACCAATTTGAGTCTTGCATCATCTATATGATATATCATTCTAGTTTGGTTTAGAATATAATCACCTTGATAATGGGCTAGCCATACATCAAATCGTGGTGTATAGGGTCACAAAAGTGAAACCTCTTTTGTATCTTAACAAGTTTATATTCTTATTTATAGTTTATGTACTTAATAGTCATAATTAAGTACAACTATAAACCCAAAACTAGATTGATTACACAATGACTCTATCTCTCAACATCATTGTTGCTAGTCGTCATATTCTAATCATCCTATGTATCAAGTAAAATGATGAAAACCACCACCGGTTTCTAATATTGACGAAGTAGTACTAGCAAAATTTATGTCAATCAAATAAACATTTAAAGAAGAAGGTCCCATTAGATGTCCCACAACTAATTTGTTGATTCTTCAATAATTTGGGGTAGTTTCCTTTCTAGCGTCCAACAATTAAGATAATGGAAATTTTATCGGTCGGGATTGATAGGTTTAGTATGGTTATTCTCAATAACGTTACTTTTAACATTACCTTGTATAAATTCCATTCTAATTTTACTTCTTTAAAACCTTATCCTTTTCTTAACGGTTTAAGAGAATGCTCCCACTCATTTCAATGAGTTTTTGCTTTGAGAAGCAAAATTATATTCATGAAGACTACTCTTCATTCGTTTGTTTAGTCTTAAAACTTTCATTGAAGTGGTTGCGGTATTTTGGTCTATTACGATTTCCAACAAATCTAGTCACCAAAATGATTTAACGTTTCAAAATACTTAACTCAATTAAGCACATGAGAAACCATTCATTGTAAGTAGATATGTTAGTCGAAAATCAAAAACCCTTTTGATCACGAATAACTTTCATATATACTCCTCACAAGAGATCCTTACAATGGATAATACGAGGTTTTTAGAAGAAAAATTCAAATTTTGTATTTTGTTACGATGTTTTAATGGAGATTTGAACTAAAATCGAAATGATATCGTATATGAATTGTGGTAAAGAAATAGAAAAATATGATAACGGAATAGTGGAAAACTTAACATTTATCGTTTTATTAATACTTGTAAATATTTTAACAAGATATGAGCATTTATATAGTGACCTCTACCCAACTATTATAAATGATTCCAAGATCCAAATTCATATTAACTTGGGCACGGTAGGGCCGATTCGTCCCTTATCAATATAACTCGGTGGATTAACTCTTTAATCAATTCTACTTTTAGAACTCTTGGTCGTAAAATTACATTAATATTTATCTTTAGCCCGGAACACATGCGACTATGGTCACGAATACTTCCGTTGAGCTCAATCCAAATTTCGAATAAATGTGTCCATGATCCAAATCCACATCAACTTGGGCACGGTAGGGCCGATTCATCCCTTATCAACATGAATTCGGTGGATAGACATTTATCACCCACTTCCCCTACGTAACAAGGTGTGTACCCCGGTAGGGCCGAGCGCACTCCCTCATGAAATAGGTTTTCATGATTTCTAATTTTTGGTAAGGCTAAGTCTCAATTGTTTATTTTAGCGAGAGGTCATGTCAATTTATTATCTATCACGTTTTAAGTGAACTAAAGCGGTGAACTACGATAATTGTAATTGACACGGTCGATTAACTCGATTAAATGATAATGCATGTTTTAGTTATGGCGATTTAGCGATGCATGCAACATATAAATAAAATGCAAAGCATAAATAAAATCCTAGTATGGCCTTCCTAAAATAGTAAATCTAATAAACTATTACAAATTCGGAAACCAACTCATTTGGTCCCTTGAACTTCGATCTTGGCACGCATTCCAAGGCAACACTTTATTTAATGGATCGCCTTCTCGAGTGGCACCGTCTTCAAGGAACTCTGGAATAAATAAATTACATAATAAATTACATAATTTCCTATTATACATTTTTAATTAAAATTAAAAATAAATCTATTAAATTACAAAACGGTGATACGAGATCACAATAAATTACAACCAAATCGATATTCCCATACATTTCGGGTAATACCAATTAAAACTAAGGCCATACTAAGTAAAATTACATAATTTAAAAATTACATAAAATAAAATTATGACAATCATAAATAAAATGCAGCATTATAATATGTATGAACATGCCCAATTTTATGCTAAATCGCCTTAAAGGAGCCAATATCGTATATTAATCGGTTTTTAAGGATTTGCGTGATTTAACCTTTTAAAAAATCACAATAATTACATAAAATCATATTTATGTACTAGTTAATTACCCTAACCATCTTAGGACTCAAAATTAGTCTCCACTAACATTTGACAATAATTAACCTAGATTTCTTAATATTGTTCATGATGGACCTAAAATACAAAATTATGTCATAAACTTCAAATTAAATCATAAAAATTTCAAATAATTTCAAATTTTGAAATTTAAACTCATGAACATTCTGGAAAAAATACCATGACACTCATAATGTTCAAAAACTCAGGTTAAAAATTTCGAAAATTTATCGAGAAAAACAATGTTGCGGTTTATCGATTTTAACAATTATGACCATAAAAATATGAGAAAAATTATTTTTACCAACTTTTCATTTTTATCTGAAATATATGATAAAATGCAACACGTGACATTTTTCCTTAGTCATGAAGTATGTTTTAGCATTTTTACTAATTAAAGTCACTATTTATGTGATTTTTCATCAAAAATTCATAAATCATGCATAAAGACTTCATTATAGACAAATATTTTACACACATCTTGTAAAATTGCATGTAACAACATACTAATTTTCCATGACCATATTCGATATATAACTCATATTAACCTATTTTTCCATTTAAATTCGATTTTATCTTGAAAAATCCATATTTCGAGCATAACAACTCATTTTATTATGAAAATTTACAGGTCATCAATATATAATATATGTGAAAACATACCCAAAACCCACTGGAAAAATCAAAGTTTAGCTATTTTTCGTCCAAAAATGACATTTTTATCATAAAAATCACATTTTAATGCCATTATTATATAAAATGAATAATAAAATCCATAAATTAAACCAAAATATCCTAAAACATTTTAGGACCATAAAATTTAACATGCATAATAAATTTCGTGATATATCATAATAAACACAAATTTATAAGTTTTGTTTGTTAATCTTATAACTCGGAAAAACAATAACCGATTTGCATGCAAACAACCTAAGGCTCATGATACCGCTTGTTGGAAATTATTAATCTCAATAATTTATATATTCATATATGAAACACTTTATTTAGTCATAAAATAAATTCTAGATCTTATGCATGCAAACTAAATAAGAAGAGATAGGAAAATCGTTTTCCTTACTATGTGATTTCGGTTTTATGGGCACCAACAAGATCTCCTTCTTGTTAGTTCTTGAGCTTTCCAACAATGGATGAACAAGATTCAAGTTTAGAATATCTCCCAAAAGCATATACCCAAGGAAACCTCTTAATAACTAATATTATTTTGTACTAGAAATAATATAAGTCTTACTATCAAATTGACACAAAAATTATAGTTTTGCTCTTGAAAAATCGGTTCAAGAGCAAGTGATTATGTGAGTTTATTTCTCTAGAATTTTCACAAATTTTAGAGAGTATATTAATTTCTTACACTAGAAATTTTTATGATAAGATTGAATGAATAATTGTAGAGGAAACATACTCTATTACCATGGTGAAACCGGTTGGAGGGAGTATGATGTCCAATGCATGGGCTAGTTTTTCTACCCAAGAAAAGATAGGCATGCAAGGCTAAGACTATAGGTAATTATTGTGTTTTCCACTTAAAAATAATCAACACAATTTTTATCCTAAAACTCCCTCCATTTCGGTACACACACATAAAATGGATGAGTCCATTTTATTGTGATTTTTTCAATATGTCACATGTGACACATTACATGACATCTTATATATAAAATGTATTTTTAACAATTAAAAATCAACATATTAATAAAATATGTCACTTATAAAAATTAACATAGTAATTCATAATTACTTGTACCAAAAGTGTTTCCGAATTATAAACTACAACATTCTGTATTTATAATAATTTATTCATTCCGTTTCAATTGTTTCCGTAAACAATAATTTCATCTAAGTAATAAAACAATTCGATTACATAAACCGTGTCTCATTTAATCAAATTACAATAAGATACGTTAACTATACTCACAAAATCATCCGTCAATTTTAAGCGATTTAATTAACTCGTATCGGCATACGATTAATTAAATAATCAACTAAGAGGATTTCCCTATAGGTATGACCTAAGGGGATCAACTGATCACCACCGTCGCACGACAGTAATGTCAAACTCTAGTCAGCCAATCATTACCGATATGTGTGGACCAGTTGACTGTAAAATATTACATCCCACATGTATTCTTAAAATGAGATTTAAACATGTGATCATTATGATCAACAGTTGTGATCGCTTTATTGTCGGAGGAAACTTAATCCAACAGGATGCCTTGTGAAGACCCTCATTCACATATGAAGACTTTTTGTGACTATTGTGATGCAATTTCTCAAACCGGAGTTACTCAAGACCAAATCCGATGGGTCTTATTTCCTTTTTCTTTGATTGGTGCCGCAAAGCAATGGTTGAGCCTAGACAAGGCTACCCTTGGTATTGACTCATGGAAGAAGTTGACACTTGCTTTCTACAAGAAATTCTATCCTCCGGAGAAGACCAATATGTTGAGAGCCCAAATCACCGGGTTCAAGCAAAGGGATGAGGAATCATTGTATGAAGCATGAGAGAGATTTAAGGACACTTGTCGTTCTTGTCCATACCATGGACTTAGCGAGTGGTTCCTTGTACAACAATTTTGGAACGGTCTATATGAAGACTCCCGAAACATTCTCAATATGGGATCCAATGGTATGTTTACCGAAGTTGATGACAACCAAACATGGGCCAAAATTGAAGAAATGGAGAAGAAATGACACGGAAAATGAAGAATCCCCGCGGGTGGAACTGAACCCGTGGGTACATGAGAAGATCCGAGCATCCCAGAGGGAACTCGCTCGTCTTGGGCATAATCCGAGCATCCTATCACCTAGCCGCTCGTCTTGGGAGACCTGGGAATTGAAGAATCCATACTGGCTATGAATCCAAGCGTCTCCAGGTAAAGATGCTCGTCTGAGTCTGAAGACGCTCGTTTAAGTGGAAATATGCGCGTCTTGACTGTTTCAAAAATTGAAGTTTCACACTATCTTACAATCCGAACGTCTTCAAGGGAATCCGCTCGTCATCTGCTGAAAGACGCTCGTCTCCTGAAGAATCCGCGCGTCTCAGCATGGGCTAGAAATTCCTGAGCCTGCTGTTTAACAATCCGAGCGTCTCCTGAGGAATCCGCTCGTCTCTTGCTACTGAAGCCATAAAACGGGATTTAAAACCCCTCTTCCCGAATTCATTTCATTATTTCAAAACACAAACACACATTCAAAACCCTCAAAACCCTCAATCCCCTCATCCATAAAACATAATTTCCTCAACCAAATTCACACAAACACTACAACAAATCCCTTGCATTTTTTACGCTTATAAAGCCAACGCTCGACGCAAAAAGCGTCGATAATTATATTCTCGACACTTCGTAAAAGCGTCAAAATTTTTGCCGTCAGAATTTTTTGACGCTTTTTAGCGTCACCAATATTGACGCATTTATGCGTCAATAATAAAAACTATGCTTTTAAGTGTTATTCTATGGCATAATTACGACGCCAAAATTATATATTCATGACGCTTTTAGGCGTCATTTGTTAAATTTCTGTATAACAAAATTGTATGCATCAATTTTGTTTTACTCATACATCACGATATATATTTAATCAAAGTCCTTGCACTATTATCGACCAGGGTCGTCGTATAATATTGTAACAAAACCTCATAATTAATAATAACCAAGAAAATTAGAAAAAACTCATATAATAATTAATTAGTAGCTAGTTACTACAATTATTATATTATTCAACCATGCCAAAATAAAAAGTGTTGAGTAAACTTAATCCAAAATACATATTAAAACTCAAGTTATCAAATGGTACTAGAACAAAAAATCTCTTGATAAAATAATTCGACGCGATAGTTGTAGTAGCAGATAACATTCCATCTCATTATTCCGGCGCGACTTGACCATCCGAAGAATCTGAAACCTACAAATTTCAAATGAGCGTGTCGATTTAGTATTAGGTAATAATTCAGTTTCAGTTTAGTTCACAAAAAGTACAATGATCATCCTAACATAAATGTAATGAAACTGCGAAGCAACATTAGCTAAACATTAACATTAATAGTAGCAACATAAGTGTACAGCTTAAAGATGACAATTCTTTTCTTGATTCGAATTTTTTTCCAAAGAATGACAAATTTGAAGGTCTTAGGATTTTAATCTGGATTGTAGGAGAGCCTTTTTGCTCCGATTGCACTCAGGTAAGCAAATAAGGAGAACTATACCCTTCCTTTACCTCCATCCAAAAAGTATTACTCAAAGTAGCTGGGTATCCAAAATAGATGATAAAACAGTTGGCAAAATACTCGCTGAATAAGACCATATATGTAATACACTTGCCAGGGCAGCATCAGCTACTATTGAACTAACCATAACAAAATTCTATCGCTGTTGCTATGCTGATGTTCACGAAACGAAAGCCGCCTTTACACACAACAGAGAACAAAACCAGGGAGTCAAATTGCCACTGCTTGAGGCCATAGTTTTTACTGAACGAAATGCTACAAAAAGGTTTCTTGTTCTTTAATCAGAATGCAGGAAGAAGCCAAAGCTGGCTTCATGCTCTAATACTACAAGTAAGCTTGTAATGACTACTATATCACTGAAGGCGTAGAGAAAACCACGACACCTATGAGAGGTGACTATTATCTACATTTCCGGGTACTCCTAGGAAGGTTGTAGAATTTCTTAGGTATCAGTGTATCACGATAGTATCTGTGAGCTATATACTGACAGAGAACATTGTATCAGTATCAGACCATATTTCAGTATACCATTCTAAGCAGTGAAATTTCAATTGTAGCATCATGACCCTACCTAGTAGCAATGGACTTCACAGATGGATACACACATGGTGATAGAACAGTGAAACAAGTAAAAAGTACTTGTGTATTAGTTGCATGTATGATATTCTTTGCAAGGTTTATGTCCTCAGTTGATGTTGTTCCGGTGCTTAGAACATCCAGGACTTTCTTCAGCAAGTCTTGATTCGTATTATGCATCTTCATTATATCTTGATTTTGCTTGACCAGCCCTTTATTTAACTCGGTCAAATCAGCCACTTTTTTCTCCATATTCTGTAATTTTAACCCGTCACTTTCACCATTATGGAACTTCTCTTTCCTTAATATACTACGAACACCAAATACATCACTTTGTTTCACACCAAATCCATAACCAACGGGAAGATTGGGGATTTCTCCCCCGTACATTAGCTTGTTGAAAGCTTCATTCTCAATTTGTACACGAGGCTTTGTACTTGAATATATTTCAATTTCTGTCTGAACATTAGCATCTGCATCATCCTATACTCAACAAAATTAAAAGTATAAAGCTCATTAAAGCAACATTTTCAAGGAAGATATATCAAGCAACATCACAAGTTTTTATGTTTACCAAAAAGTCTTCAGTTACTGTCTTTGACAAACATTCCGTCTTTCTTTTGATGAGTACTCCTAAACATTTCCGATACACTTGGTTCCCTATTATTTCTCTCCTCCTGTAACATAATATCAACAAGATGATATGGCTAAATATACTAACAAGTTTAATGTATAGATGTGTTAAATTTAGATGAAGTCATACAAAAGAAGCTCGTATATTAGCATAGCTTTTAGCTCCGGATGTATGAACATGATTTTGAAGTGCACGTGCTTCCTTTCCACAATCCGAATACCTCTGCATCAAAATTAAAATCATAAATAATTATAAATCAGTCACATACGTGGCTAAGTACACCATTATGTCACCATTCTTTGCTATATACCTGTCCCTTTCCGTACCAATAATCAACCAAATCAATCCAGCTGTCATGAGGATGTCCAGAAGGCGCCAATTGGTATATCTGTTCTTTCGTCAATGTTGTAGGTTTGAAAAGCTTCTTCTTTAAGGAATGTCTATATAGTCTCAAGCTTTTACCCGTGCGCTTCAAAATTCCTTGGTCGTAGCAATCACCATTGGGTATAACAAAACGGGACTTGGAAGAAAAAAAAAATAAAGAAATTATAGTAAAGCACATTAAATTTGAACCTGCACTAACCAATTTGTAAAAAGAGATCAACTTTATAGATTACGAGAAATTCTTACTCGAATCAACTTAACAATCTCAACTTTGAAGTGTTCTTTGACATGACGCCAATTTGTTTCTCTAATTGGACAAAACTGCTCCTGTTTTGCAACATCCCCAATAAATTTTACAAGAATATGCCCCCCTTTTTTCAGCGGTTGGTAAAACTCATTAAAAGTGACAAAGTACTTCACGCCGTTAGCATGCTGAACATCATTAGGGTGGATTAAGTGACTGACCAAATCGTAATTTCCATCAGCATCTACAAAAAAAATGCAGACTAAAAGTATCAAAATAAAACGCAAAAAAAAAAAATGCACTAAAAGTATCAAAATAAAACGCAAACTAAAAGTGACTCGAAGGTAGTATTTATAAAAGCACACTAAAAGCTGGAGAACCTTACCTATTGTTACAACATCCTCGTTCTCGTCAAATTCTACTTCATCCGGCCATTCAGGCATTAAATTACGACGTGTGGACTTGAACAGTTCTCGGACATTATTGGATGTAGTTTGTTGACCATTCTCTAAACTGGAAGTCTCTTTGGGTGCATTTGGTAATTCTTGATCCTTTGGGATCACTTCCACATCATCAGAGAGGTTGTTTTGATGACTACGTCTGAGATCACATGTTTGAGAAGAATGAGTGGATGGAGGCAGAGAACAACTTGAGATACGTGCCTTGTTATTACGAGTGCATGGAGGCAAAGAAGCATCATGTGTCCGAGGGCCAGCAAAGGACCGGATATCAACTGATGGGGAGGCAGTTGACTTCTTTTTGTGAAGCATCTTTGGATCAGATTCCTTGCATGATGGGTTCCTTTTCTCAAAGTCTTTCTCGAGTGAGGATCTCCGCTGTCCCATTACTGAAATCTTAGTGTTTGATGTTTCAGTTACCGGATTTCTCCAGATGGGTGATACTTGATCCTTTGTTCTCAATTCTACATCATTAGAATGACTTTTGGAAAATTTATTCTCACGGTTGAGCCGAGGATCACACGTCTGAGAAGGAGAATGTGTCTAAGGGCAAGCAACAGACTGAATATTAAATGTTGGTGAAGCGGTAGACTGCTTATTGTGAAGTATCATGGACTCAGGTTCCTGTGATGAGTTCCTTTTTTCAAAATCTTTATCGAACGAGGATCTCTGCCGTCCCATTGCTGAAATCTTCCTCTTTGATGCTTCAGTCACATGATTTCTCCAAATAGGTGATTCTTGATCCTTAGGGCTCACTTCTATAGGCAGAGAATTACCATTAATTTGAGGATATGTAGCAGACCGGAGGTTATGCTGTTGAAAATTTTGTCGAGCGAGGATTTCTGGCATCCGAGTATTGAGAACTTCATACTCGATGCTTGAGTTTTAGCATTTCTCCAAATGGGTACACTTTTTGTGGTTTTAAGAAGTGAGCTTTCATTGATATTACAAGGGGAATCACTACTAAATCCATTATGTGGTATGGATGGGTTGACTTTGTTAGCTAGCATAACCTTTGTACTGGCGTTCTGCTGTTTTTGAATAATTAGGTTTTGACTCAAAAATTTGTTGCTGCCAAGTTGGGGTTTACCAATAGGAGGTTTAAATGGTGCCCATCTCACATCAGCTGCACCAATCAGAACAAGATAATAATACCCATGAGAAACAAGAGAAACAATCACAAGACAAAACAGATCGAGTTTAAGAGAAGCTTACCGCAAGTAGTTCTTCCAGCAGCATTACCGGTGCTCTTGCTAAGCTCATGACCCCCTATAATATATTATAGAAAACAAAGGCCTTTAGGATTCACAGAAAATAAAGAGTGTTACGTTACTCGTTCCTTGTGTTGGTCCTATCGAGTTTTTTGGAATTTTATTTAAATTAATTTATATGCATTCTTAGTTTCATAAAGTGGGATTGTGTTATTATGCCATGTATAGAAACCGTTGTAGCAAGTAATAAGTAAAAAAGAGGAAGAAAGTGGAAGATGAAGAGATACGAAAGACATAGAATGAAAAAAAAAACCCGAAAATCTTGAAAATGTAATGAGTTAAGAGGATAGAAACCGTTGTAGCAAGTAATAAGTAAAAAAGACTATTTAAAGACGACGGAGTTGAAAAGTGGATAACCAAACATGTGAAAATTGTAATAATTCAACCTACATAATTTTAGTACACATAAGCTTATAACAAAAGAATATTGAAATATTATAGTACACATCAATATTCATGGCATTATTTAAGATGAAGCTGAAACGAGGAGAAGGCTAGCGGTCATCCCAGCAGAGGATACCAGGATACCTGTGAAAAGTTACATTATTTAAGATACCTCATAAGCTTAGACTGCACAATTACTTCCACCAACTTAACTAATATCATTTAGAATATACAATTAGTAGAGCCCTTCGGCCAGCCTTGTCCATCAGCCAAGTCGCTATCCCAGTAGCAACCACCTGTTTTTATCGTTACCACAAATGCTTGAGAATGTTGATCATTACATACTGACTAGCCTAGCTGACCTCTAGTCAACCAAACTCCTCATCAACCAAGCCCATCGTTTCTCATCAACCAAACTCCTCTTAATTCTATTCTATTTGCTAAATATAATCATGCACACACTTGCACTACTCTTCTTCTACTACATGTCAGATACAACAAACATAAGTTTGACTTCTACTTGATTAATTAGGGTTAATAACGTGCATTGATTCTTGTGTATGTTCACGCTTCAATGTTGATGTTAATGATTATTTTAAAAGCTTGATACAACATAAACAATATCAATTAATAGGATGGATTAATTAAACATAAATAGTATGAAGACTTTATTTTAAAGACGACGGAGTTGAAAAGTGGATGACCAAACATTTGACTTACTACCCTAGCACGAAATAATGCTTATTTCCGAAAAAATTACCTTATATGAGAAACCAATACATCAACCATCACCCACCCATCTGCTACTTCCCAACAAACTTTAAGTCTACACATTTAGATGAACCATTTCAATTTCCCCAATTAAACGAACAACAAAAAAAGATGCAAATCCAATTACAAAAATCCCAATTTAATTCAAACCTATGAATAAGGGAAAAAACTAGATGCAATAAAGGAATAACCAAATTATAATGTTTTCTATGTACTTGTAATGATCGGCAAGGAAAGAAAAATCAACTAAATTCCATAAAAACCAAGACCAACTAAAGCAAGTTTAAAAAAGAGGTGTTCCCACAAACTTTCTGCCAAAGGAGTTTGCCCATACATCAAAACTCAGAAGCAGGCACAATCCAGTTTGCCAAATTCCAAAAAAAAGGAGATTATTCAATGCAATATAGAAATCGGGACAATGCAATAGAAGATACTTTATGGCTAAATATACTAAGTACAACATTTTAAACTAATTTTTTGGGCAGTACAACATTATAAAGGAGGAGACACATGAAAATTTTGACAAAAAAAAAAAAAGATAGTGGTGAATTAGTAAAAAGACCAAATTGTAACGTGTGTATGATAAAAGAAATTACCCCTTCCAAGGTCATCGGCATCATTCATGACATTGTCTGTCAATGTAGTCGTCGACGAAACTGGTACATTGGAAGTCAGCTTCTTCACCACTTGGGTTTCATCATCTTCTGCCATCAATGCTCTTGTTCTTTTGCTTCGATAACTCATGGTTGATCAAAGTGATCCTTAAAGTGATCCTTGATATATCCTTCAAAAAAATGAACAGATAATTAGTGCACTTTTATCCCGAGTAGAAAATCAAAACAAATCAGAGAATTAGATAGAAACTTGGCAGAAAACAAATAAAAGTATAATAGATCAGCACAACACATAATTGACTTATCATTATAGGGGCAACATATGACCCATCACTTCAGGGGTAACATATATAAAACCTTCCGCTTAAATGAAAAGAATACAAGACGCAAAATAAAAAACAGCACAAGTGTTCAAAATAACAACGTAATATTAAATCTCGCCAGTATCAAACAAATCTCTCGGCTTATTCCTAATCACGTGTAACCATCCTTTTTGCATCTCATCTTCAACAAAAAATACTTGTTTTGCTTGAGATGAGAAGATAAAAGGATCATCACACAAATTTCGACCAGTGTGCATCAACTTGGAAAAGTTCACAAAGACACTACTCTTGTCTTCATTAGTCTTTATCCCTTTATATATGTCTACCCAATCACAACGAAACAGTACAACTTTGAATGTTCCAAAATAATGCAGCTCATAAATTTCTTTAAGCTTTCCATAATATGTTTCCCCGTCAGCTTCTACCATAATTCCAGAATTCTGCGTTTTTCTATGCCGCTCACGATCAACCGTCTGAAATTTATACCCATTGATTAGAAAATCAGTCATTTTTGTACCATAATTACTTAAACCACCAGCTAAGGTTTTCCGTAGTTGGCCTTCTTTAGTGCTTGCATCTAACTTTTGCACCTAAAATAATAACACTTACATTAAATTTGTTGATAGAGAAGTTATGTTAATGTTCAATATTTTAAATAAAAAGGAGCTAAACCTGAATTTGAAGCCACTCTCCAAATTCAATGATGATCCACTCATTTTCATTGTAGCTACTAGAGTGACATCCTTGCCGCTTTTGGTAAAGGAAATCACTTCAAAGTAGAAAAATTAGTAACTTAAGTGAAAGTGTTGGAAAAAGGCTAATTATTCATAACTATAGATGATTACTTACTCAAGGACAACTTTCAACTCATCACAATGAAGTAAAATATAACGATGGGCTTGTTTTATACTCTTATCATCTACTCGTACTTTTTCCTTCATCCCAATCACTCGACCACCGGAGTTGTACAAGTACAGGTCCATGTCTGGAATTCCATCATCATTTCTTTTTGATCTATTAAATATGGTTTCAACACCTTCAAGATACCTCGAACAAAATGTGATGGTCTCCTCTAACATGAACCCTTCAGCAATTGATCCCTCAGGTTGAGCTTTATTTCCCACATATGATTTTAAGTGAGCTAAATACCTTTATAAAAACAAACATTAACTCCAAAAAAAATAAAAATCAACATTTAAAACATTGAAGGTTTAAGTATTAACCTTTCGATCGGGTACATCCATCTATATTGAACTGGCCCTCCAAGCTTGGCCTCCTCTACTAAGTGAATTAGTAGGTGAACCATAATTGTAAAGAAAGTCGGAAGAAACTCTATTTCCATCCGACAAAGAATAAGTATGATTTTTGACTGAAGAGCATCCAACTCACCGTGATCAAGAGTTGTTGAGCACAAACATTTGAAAAAATAAGATATGTCCCCGAGTAACTCAATGACTCCAGTGGCCTTGGATGCTCTAAGTGCTACAGGAAGGATATCTTGCATCAAGACATGATTGTCATGACTCTTAAGATTATAAAGCTTTCGTTGTTTCATATTCACACATCTAGAGATATTAGAGCCATATCCATCGGGATATCTAATCGTCTGTAGCACTTTTAAAAATCTCTCTTTTTCCTTGTTAGACATAGAGTACGAAGCTGGAGGCATGTACGGATCCTAATTTGGTCGTTCTTGCAGCCATAAGTGTTCCTTTATGCCCAACTTGTTGAGATCTTTTCTAGCATTCTCATTATCTCTACTTTTATCCATATCCAAAAGTGTTCCTAAGATATTGTCGCACACATTTTTTTCAATGTGCATAACATCTAGATTGTGTCATAGTGGATTGAACTCCCAGTATGGCAATTAAAAAAAAAACACTCTTCTTATTCCACAAATTACATTCATCCTCCTTGTTATGGTCATTTCTAACAAGATTAGTTGACACACCAATCTCTCGAGCCCTCTTTTTTCGTTTTTGTCGCGTTTTTGACTTACCATAAATATAGTTAATACTTTGTTGCTGCCTAAAAACATCAGGCCCACTTACTGCTTTAGGAGCAGTACCATTCTCGATTGTTCCATCAAACAAATTGCCTTCAAAACGATAATGATGATCCTCATCCAACCACTTTCTATGACCAACATAACAAATTTTGCCCCCAAACCTACCATAATTTGTTGAATGAGTGCATTAGGACAGACATCATAACCCATAGTACTCCATCCAGATAACATAGCATATGCTGGAAAGTCATTGATATTACTATGCAATGCTGCTCTTAATTTAAAAACATTCCCCTCGTAAGCATCAAAAGTATCAATTCCTTCCCATAACAATTTCAACTCATGAAGTAAGGGTTGCATGTACACATCAATATCAATGACAGGACTAGTTTTACCAGGAATGATACATGACAGTAAAAATGATGAGGGTTTCATGCATAGCCGAGGTGGTAAGTTGTAGGGTATCAAAATAATTGGCCAAGTACTATATGTGGTATTCATCAAACGATAAGGGTTAAAACCATCAGTCGCCAAAGCTAACCTAACATTTCGAGGATCGGATGAAAATTGAGGATAACGATAATCAAATTCTTCCCAAGCAAGCCCATCAGCAGGGTGCCTAAGTTTTCCATCTTTCACACGACTTTCATGGTGCCACCTCATGTCTTGTGCTGTTTTAGGCGACGCGTATAATCTTTGTAGTCTAGGAATTAAAGGAAAATATCTCATTACCTTGGCAGCGTCTCCTTTCTTTAGGTGCCCTTTTTCTTTTTCATTGTTATTGCCTACTTGACTTCTGGTTTTTTTCCATCTTGAAGTGTGGCATTTATGACACTCTTCTTTTTGTGAGAATTCCCCCCAATACAACATGCAATTAAATGGACAAGCATGAATCTTTTCATATCCAAGACCCAAATCATTGATAATCTTCTTTCTCTCGTAATAAGTTGATGGGAACACTTTAATTTGTGGAAATGCTTCCAATATTAGTTCAAGTAGTTTATTGAATGACTCATTAGACCAATGAAACATACATTTGATGTCAAACAAATGCAGTAGAAATGCCAATTTTGAGAAAGTTTGACAACCATCATAAAGTTCTTCTTCTACAGCTAATAACAATCTTTTATGTTTTTCATTTTCCTCAATGTTGTTTTTTCTTGGGCTTTGAATGTAGTCATCATACTCATCATCAGTTTCCATATTATCATCATCATTAGACTCATCACTACAACTAGACTGAATTTCTTCAGCAGGATGATTATGATTATCAGTAACCCATGCTTCATTTAATAAACCTTCCATATCATCACGACCCACAAGAGACCCTACGCTGCTGCTCCCCGCCTCAAAACCGTGCATATGATCAAAAATATCCCCATTACCATGCCATATCCAATTTGTATATCTTTGATAAAAACCTTTAAATAAAATATGTTCCTCTACTTCCTTTAATGTCAACCAACAACGTAGTTTACAGGTTTTACAGGGACACTTAGTCTTTCCTTCCAGGAGATTTTCTTTAGCTAACTCAAGAAATTTCAAACACCCATCTATGTATTTATCATGATCATTTGGCAATTTTATCCAACTAGTATCCATGTCTACACAAAATAAGATCAAAAGTTCATAACTATTAAAATTATATATTCATGTATAGAGCATAATACAATTCAAAAATAACCAACTTAGTTAAAATTTACAAGAGAAAAAAAGTACGAGATAATAAAAGAACACACGCCTGAAGAAAATTAGAAGAAATAAAACACGAAAGGAAACAGCTGCTTAATAACAACAGTAAAAGCAAGAGAATATTTAAAAAAAATGTGAAAAGAACCAGCAGCGTATTCAGAAGGCAGAGGAGAAGAATTCTTTTTTTTAAAAAAAAAAGTGAAAACAGAGCAGAAGAGAAAGAGAAAAACAAAGGAAAGATAATAAAAGAAGATGGAAGAGAAGCAGAGGTTGAAGAGGAGTAACTTCAGTACAAAGTTGGAAGAGAAGCAGAGGTTGAAGAGGAGTAACTTCAGCTGCTTCCTTCGTATTTTTTCAGAATTGTTTTTGGGTTTTATTCCTTTTTGTTGGCCTAATAAATTCTGATTGTCACAGCTCGGAGATAGCACTAAACTACTCTTCATAAGATCACATTCTTGCTGATAGAGGTCACTATTACTAAATGATAAATGCCGGCTATATTTTTCATTACATGAATCCATTTTCATATTTTAGATTGCACCTGAATGACTCAATTTTTGATAAGGGTGTAACAATTAATTTACCCTTATTAAAACAAACATAAAATATGAGATGGAAATTTTGCAGCGGTCATGATTATTAGGATGATTATGAAGACATTAGATAGAAGACAGATAAATATGCAGCTGCTATGCAAGGCTTTAACTACCATTTAGGAGCAAGAAAGCTGTCCTATCCAGGGAGGTTGGTTCTAGTTAAGGCAGTTCTGAATACTCTCCACGGGCATCTATTTTCATCATTCTAAAGGCATTAAATTCTACCTATTGTTATAACACTAAATGCTACTGAAACGCTTAAGCTAAGTGTCTGCATGAATTATAAGTTCATATCCCATCAGAGTAAACATAAACCTACTGATATGCTCAAATAAGGAACACGTAAACCGCAAATTTATATTCTCAAATTAAATTATAAGATGTTAATTTCCCATCAGATGAATTAGTAATATAATTGATAAAAGTTTTTAAGGACACGAGTGATCAAGTAAAGATTAGAAACAATACAAAATAGATTAAAATAATGGGTTGCAAGAGTATTCAACAGAAAACAAATATAAATTACTGAACTATTTCAAGAAGTCGGATTCTCACCTGCAAATTTTGGCTGAAGCGGTTAATCTGATCCTTCTTATCAACTCCCGGATAAAATTCACTCTCAACTGTATGAAAAAAAAAAGAAACAAACTAATAAATAATTGAATCGATTACTAATTTGTTTCAGCCGTGCTTTTAAAAAAAAATCACCACCATCAATATCAACTTATGCAAATGAACATGGATTACGAGTAACAAACAATGAGCTAATGAAGTGGATGTCAACTTGTTTACCTATTAAATTATCGAGGACTAGGACCGCTAGTACTAATAATAACCTAGATTCGCTCAGTTTTATGCACAAAAAGGAAACAAACATTTGAATTGATTACTTGTTCATTTTAGCCATACTTAAAAAAAATACACTGAACTGCATATGACACCTTATAATATAAATCAAAAAAATTTACAAAGAATTATTCAGAGTAAACCTACAAATACTGGCCTGCCCCTAACCCAAATACCTTGTATCAGACAACAATCAAACCCAAACCGAATAAAATCAAGAATCCTTAAATCAAAATTGATCCGAGAGAGATGAAGATAGCCTGAACTATGTTGGACCTGATATTGACCAAATCTCAAACGACCTGACTTGACACAACCCGAGCCAAAAATGATTCGTTTGAGATTGATTAATAAAATTACCCAAAATTGAACTAAGCTGACCCAAAACCGAACTAATTTGATACTGACCAAATCTCAAACTATGACTCGTTTACTTAAAAACGACAAGCATTTTAATAGACACAACCTGAACTAGCCTGACCCAAAATTGTATAGCATATCAGAATTAACCTAATAGTGGACTTACCCAACCTGTACCCAAACCAAAAAAAAACTATCTCAGGTAGAAGTTAAATAAAGAGCTATCATTCATTTCCCACTGCATTCCTTGCCCTATTAACGATCAAAATTTTAGCTCAAAATAAGCAGCCAAACTACTAATCTGATGACAATTCCTAAATAACCAACCAGTATTCGACAACGAAGAACAATTATTATTACTCCTGCTACTAGAAGCTTGATTATCGTTAATCAAAAAATAATTATACTCCATCCTACCAAATCACAATATCAAAACGGGCTTAAAAAAGCTAACACTACCATCAAAATCCAAACTATACAAAGACCTAAAAAAACCAAATTAGAATTAACAAGAGAAGTATTGGAATCAGAAATACTTTAAATGCATCTCTTCAGGATTTCTTTCTGTGTAGGACATTGTTCTATCCGTTGAATGCATATACGAAAAGCTATCTCAAAAATAATAGTAATAAGTATATCCGTTACTACCCATATCTACATTTACCGTCTATAACTGAGCATCAAGGTGGTAGTAACAGAAATGGAGTTGTCATTAAGTCAAACGTATTTGAGGCAAAAAAAGCTCCTTTGCCTCGAGCTAAATAATGTCCACCTTTTTGTTTAAAAAATGTGGTCACCATCCATAAGGTAATAAACTCCTGAAGGTGTGTCGGTGGTGCAATTCAACAACAATAAACTGATAAAATGAGATATTAAGTATATCCCATTAAAATCTTGGCCAAGTTTGTTACTACACAGGAAAATGCATCGGTCAGCATAGTTGAAATAAGGTACTGTCTAAATATTTTGAAACTCAGTTTTCGATTTCTGCTCCTTAATCACGCCGCCTTTCTCATCTAAAAAATACTCGTATATAGCAACTAGTGGTCATTCAAATCATAGTAAAGGGTAAATACATATATAAACTAGTCCTTAATATAGTTTGGGTGAGACACACCAACCAAGTATAAAATGGATTTGCAATAAATTTTCTCTTGTGACTCCCTATGATTGAGAAATTAGTCCAATCCGGCTTAATATAAATCCAATTACTATTTTACGCCCACCACTACTCTTGTATTATGTTACCCTTACCCAAATGCCACAGTCACAGTCACCAGTCACTATTTTAGCAATTTAAACCAGGGAGAAAATAAACTTGTGCACATCAATGTGAGACAGCTTGAGACTATTTGAGAGTACATCATTCAAGTTTTCAAACATAGACTAACTAAAGCCTTTTTCACATTTGCTAACATTTTGTCTTAAACATGTGCACAAAATGGTTGCAGCCTTATTGAAAACTTAATTCCAATCCATCATCCATCAACAATAACACATTCAACCAGTAGTTGTTGTAATTGATGAAGTAGTACTCTCGTGTTAAAGCAACAAATTTATGCACTTCCTAACTATTCTACTGCGTAAATCCATAATACATTTGAGAATCAACTTCAACAAGTGCAACCCGAATTCAAGCAAGTAACAGTATGCAGTTATGCACTTCCTATAAATTGCCATATCGTTGGCAATCAGCTTTCCCAAATTCCCATTCCGACTAAATCACAATTAGTCCATTAACACAACTACTGCTACAACAACAAAGCTTTAATCCCAAAATTATTTGCGGCCAACTAACATGAATCATCATTCGAACTACATGATCCCCTACCATGTAATTACCTTACAGTAAACAGCATACACTCACCAGCTCAAGAACAACATTAACAGCATAATCCTTCTATAAATACCAATAAATAAGTCAAATAACCCGAATTCATCAGATAGTACTTGATATCAAATTATACCAAAATCTAATTCAACACCGTATGACAGTAATAACATATGTAGTACTTTGTCGTTCAACGAAACTAAATAAATTGATGATGAAGAATAAACAAACCTTTGTCTTAATTTGTAACTGGAGATGAATGAATCCCAATTGAATCGATTATTGCTATGAATGAATTTCAATTGAATCGACTCCTGCTATGAATGAATCCCCAATTTTTGTTTTGATGAGCGAGTAGTTAAATGATTAATGAGTTGTTGAATCGATTAGATTGAGCAGTGACGTTGGTTTGTCGATTTCATGGAAAAAAATGGGAGATGTAGTTGATTAAATTAGCTAGGGTTTTTTTAATGGGAATGGGACATCAGAACTGATAGAGAAGAAGAACGCGAGCGGTGGGATTGAATTGTTTATTTGGACTGATTTTTAATTTTTTAATTTTTTAATAACATTGAAATTGCGCTCAAATTTTCTAATGTATAACTGTATAAGTGGTTTTTAAAGCAATGCCGTCATAAGGCGTCATAAAGTGAAGGAAGGTGAATTATGTGGTCGATGCTTTGTTAAAGTATCAATGGTAAAGCATCAAAAATGCAAGGGATTTGTTGTAGTGAAATCAAATCCAAACTTCCTCAAAACACAATCAAATTACTCCTTCATCAACAAAAAGGCAACAAAACAACAAAATCCTCAAAAATTGAATCGATTTTCTAGGGTTTCAAAGCAAAATTCGAAAAACCCAAAATTGATTAGGGATTCATTGAAGCTTAAGGATACTAGAAGCATTCAAGCAAAACTTTGGTTGTTGATACATTCTTAACAAGGAGAAGAACAATGGCAAGGACTAAAGGTGGAAACAAGGCATCCCCAAGATCAAATCTTTCAAAGAGGCAACAAGCTCTTCAAGCTTCAAAGGCTATGGTGGTAAAAAAAAAGTAAGAGTGGAAATTCAAGAGGTTCCTACTCCTATGGTGGAAGGTACCACTCCTATTCCGGTTATTGAGAAATTACAATAATATCCGGAGGTAACTTTCACAACCGATTCTTATATGAAAGCCTTTATATCTCTTGCTAAGAAAACAATTTTGCCCACCAAGTTTATTTGTTAAGATGCTTGCTAAATTGGGTGTTCTTGAGAGGACCAGGAACATTTTCGAGTCTATGAAATTACTTACCATCTTTGAGATGAAAGAATTGACTTACCCCTCCCTTACTATGGATTTTATAAGCTCATTGAAGGTAACTAATGTCTTGAACTTGAAAAGTGTTGAATTCTGCCTAGAAAATAAGGATAGAAAGATGACTTTGGAAGAGTTTGGGAAAGTGTTTTGTCTTGAAGAGCATTCCCATTATGATAAGAAACCCTTAAAATATGATCCCGCACCATTATGGAAAGCAATCACCAGATGAAAATTTGAGTCTTACCATGAGTGTCGTGCCCTTTATGTCCACCATCCGGGTATAAGAGTATGGCATAAGGTTGTTGGGAACACTTTGATCGCAAGAAAGGGTACTAATCATTTTACCGAACTCGACTTTGTCTACTTGGAAACAACCATGAATGTTAATAAGAAGTTCACCAAAGAATACAACATCCTTCAACTCCTAATCGAACAGTGGCTTACAATTGACCATGGTAAAGAAGGAGCGGCTTTTATCGTTAATGGAGGCTTGGTTACATAGTTAGCAAAACACTTCAACCTGGAGTTTAACAAGAAAAAGACTTACAAACCGGTTAGAGGTGGCAACCATATTGATTTAGCCACTATGATTAACAAGTTTCATTGGGCCAAGAATGATAATCTTGACAACAAATTTGAGTGGCTCACCAAAGATGCTAAGTCCTTAATTCTACCAAACAAGATTTGCCGACTCAAAGTCCGAAGCCCGAATTATCTTCTTCCACTCTCCGATGAAGCCGAGTTTATTATGAAACAACATAGGGAAACTATTGCCGAGCCCTCCTCCTCCTCCACTGTGACTCCACCCTACTCGTTTACCTACCAAGAATTCCGACCCAAAGATGTTGAGGTGGGTAACAATTACTTGACCCAATTGATGCAACATATGCATAGGGAAGCTTATGAGGACCGGGTCGATGCTTACCGGGCCCAATATCCACCCCTCCTACACTTAGCTAGGCAAGGACTCCTTGATCCTTCATGTCCTTTGCCTAGTTGGGCGGATAGGGAAGTGTTCTTTTCTAATGCTCCTAGAGATGCTAGCATGAGTGGTGAGGTTACCAAAGGGAAGGAGATTGTTGTTGAGAGTGAAGAAGAAGAAGAGAAAGATGAGGAAGAATAAATGGAAAGCTCAAATGATAAAAATGATAGTGAAACCTCCGGGTCCATGGAGGTAGATGACGATAATGATAGTGAGGATGTTGATGATGACGATGGAAGTGATGAGATGTCGCCATGAGCGACAATTGAGGATTAGCAAGCATTTTGGAGGATGCCACATATCCATTGTGAGTCTCCTACACCTCCTTTAGCTTTGTTCATTTCTCTTGTTTTCAATTATTTTAATCTTGATCATTGGTTTTGAGTCCTAGCAACAACTAGAGGACTCTCACCTCGGTCTCATTGAGGTGTCTTATATTGTTCCCACCTTTTACAATCTAAAATGAAAATTTAGTTTCATGCATAGCATACTTGTGCATGAACTCCCCCAATTTTTACACTAGCAATAGCGTCATATTTGGTTTTGGGAAGTTCAAGTACAAGCATTGGGAGTTAATTCAAATTATGCTTTCCAACCAAACAAAAATTCATGCATCATATAGTGTAGTGTAGTTTGCATCACTTGTATATATGTCATATAGTTTGCATTTAGTGTAGAATTCATGCATTCTCATATAGCTTGCATAATTTCCCATCATATTGGCCATTGAGGACAATGCCCATACTAGTGTGGGGATGGGGAATTCTAACTCGACCTTTAAATCAAAAAAATGATAAAAATTTAAAAAAAAAATAAAAAAAATACAAAAACATGTCTTTTTATTTCATAAACAAAAACCCATAAAAATTGGAAAAATTGAAAAAAACCAAAAACATGTTTATTCCTTTATAGTGTAGTATTGTATATATTGTATATAATTGTTTGTTTGTTTGTCTATCCTTTTTCACATTGATCGAATACGCCACATCTGAGACATGAGGATCATGAAGACCGCATGGTATGATCTTTCAAATCTCCTTTTTCCTCTTTATGTTAGTGACTATGTGGCTTTATTTTGATTGATGCGGTATAAAAAATGTGAATTTAGGGTTGCATTTAGTTTATATGACATACTAGTTGGTAGAAGCATATGCATTAGGATGTATATATGTTAGTTGCATTTAGGAAATTTTTTGTGAAAGCATCTATTTGGGAAGCTTGAAAAGTGTATATAGGCCCTAGTAGATGCTTTTTATTCTTAAGACTTTGCTTGCTAGAATACTTGTAAAACACCCTAGGATGTGTCATGCTAGTATCCTTTGACCCATGGATTAAGGCGTAGTCAAGAGTACCTTGTGGTGTGATAACTCCTTGGCTACCATTTATTCCAAGGTGACCCTTGAAACCATGCAACCATCTTTCACATTCTACCGCATTTTGTCAACAAAAGGGAATGGGCACAAAAATTGTTCAAAATTTGAGTTCAAGCAATGAAAAGAAATGAAAAAGTTTTCAATTTGCATCAAAAGAAAAGAGGAGTAATAAAAATAAAAAGTTCTATGCTTCAAATATAAGAACCCTCACTACAAATCGGGTAGCTTTGAAAATGTTCAAAAGAAAATGCAAAAAATTGAAAGTTGTCAAGTATTGAAATGCCAAATATCAAAAGAAACGGCAAAAAGTAAGTGTTCTTAAATGTCAAATGCCACAAGAAATGGGGGGAATAACAACAACAAAAGCAAACTCCCACATGAAGCTCAAAATTTATTGATCCCTTTTTCATCGAATCCACTTTTGTGCATGGTAGAGAGGGGACGACCCTTCTTCTTGTCTAGGCAAGGAGGGGCAATCCGTGATCTTCCAGTGTTTCTAACACCATAGGGAGTCTACTCTTGACAAAAGCATTTAACGTGTGAGGACAAAGGTACCCTAGCTTGACACAACTTGGAGGTGATTTATTGGTATCCTCCTAGGCTTAGTAGTTTGAAGAAACCATATCTATGATGGAGTGTGTACCCTTAGATTGCTTCCTTTGTAGATAATTTCCGCCACTTAGATGAGGAAAGTGGCTATTCATTTTTGTAGATTCATCCATTACTTGTTTTGTGTGCTTTAATGCTTGGATGTATCGCCATTTTGGAAAGACCCACCTTGGCTTGCACGAAGGTATCCTACCTCATGGTTGTCTTGTTGTGAGTTGAAGGGGTAGAGTGAGACCCGCTAATTGTCTCATATCGGCTATATTAGTAGGTTAGTTTAAATAAATGTCCTAATTTTAGTCACCTCTTTACTCGAGACGAGCAAAGGTTCGGTTTGGGGATGTTTGATGTGACTCATATTTGAGCACATTTAGTCCCCGAATTAACCTCGTTCCTATGCTTTATAGCACTTATTTGGGTCATTTCTTATCTTTAGTTTCCCATTTTGCATATTCTTTGAGGTTTTGTCCCCTTGGTAGGAAAAGAGTGCTAACCTTGCATCTATGAGGCAAAATGGAGCTAAATTGATGGCATCTAATGACCAAGCATCAAAGAGAAGACATTACTAGAAGGCCTAAGTAGATAATAAAGTGAAATGGGAAATGATGAAAGGATCCTTGCATCTTCAACACGATCCTTGCGGATTGTTAAGGATAAAAAAGAAGAGAACCTGCCTGTCCTAGGATCCGAGCGGATTGTCCACAATCCGGGCGTCTCCCAACACCACAATCCGGGCGTCTTATGCCCAGGACGAGCGTCCCACAGCAGCTCAAGCCGAGCGTCTCAGCCGTGATCCGCTCGGATCACAAGTCAGTACCAACCGTGCCTCATCACAGGACGATCGTCTTAACACGGGACTAGCAAGAGGGATATGCCCATTTCCTTCGAGAGGAGCATTTCCTCAACTTTTCTTAGGGTCTTAATAGTCATTTAAGCCCTTAGTAACCATAATCCTTGTACCTAATCTTTAGTATAAATACCCCTTTGTACTACCTAGATGAGAATCATCTCTTAATCATCTCTAAATGCTCTCTTAATGAAGTTGTAAACATCCTTTAATTTAGTAGTAATCTTGTAATCAACTCTTAATTAAGTTTTAATACAATTCTCAATATTAATCATTCCCTTAATTTATCTATTGTTCATTTATTTTGGTTAATTAGAAGATTATTTGGGTTTATTTGAAGGATTGACAACCTTCCATCAATCATCAAGTACTTCTATTATTCTTAGCTTTATTATTTGGAATCTCCATAATCCTTGGTTTAATTATTGTTAATTACTTTCATTTGTTCATCATGTTTAACCTTGTTAGTTTGATTGAGAATCTTATTAGCATGTTTAATTTGGTAACGAGTGAGTAGTCTCCTAGCTAGGGTTAATGGGGAATTAGGGGAAATCAACATGGGAATGATTCATGCTTAATCTAATATGTTTTACTAATTAAATTGCTTGCTTGTTGTGATTTCAACTTATGCACATGTTATGTTTGATGAAATGCGAGCCTATGAATCCTTGCATTTTTTACCCATCACCTATCTTTTCAATGAGGCTTGTAAGCTTATACACCAACTCGAGCCTTATTAGACCAAGCATATAGTTGAATAGGAAGGATTAAGTCGACTTGTAGGTGTTGTACAATCTAATCAATTCGGCTCCGGGACCCAAACCGTCTTAGGGATTGTGAGCTTATACACCAACTCGATCCCATCACAACAATAATTGCTTGCTATATAATTGAGAACATGTTTGTATGATCAACTCCCATGAATACCCTATGAACCCATGACACCCTAGTACTTTTAATCAATTGTTTACATCTCATTTTAATCATCTTGCTTGTTTTTATTACTTTACTTTTATATTGTTGATCTCCTATCTCAACCCAAATTGTGACACCCTAAGACACGACCATTTGCAATTGAAAATCCTACATCAATACCCGTCCCTTGGGATCCGCCTTTACTTGCCTCTTTGCTAAGAGTAGTTTGTAAAGTTATAAATATTGTTTTGGTTGGTAGCTTTTGACGACGAGTTTAAACCGACCCATTGATGTTCATATCTTTTATAAATATCTTACCTAATTTACTTAATTGAGTTCTTTGTTATGTTCATTTTGACAATTTGTGGCTGGGAGAACCTTGAGTTACTCTCCACTGACTGTGGCTTTCATGTTTACATGAATGACAAGTTTGTGAAGAAGCATTTGTGGGGTTAGACGTGTGAGCTAGCGAGCACCTTGGACTAGTATTCGGATTATTACGGTTGCTTAGACTCACCTTTTATCGTTTTGTCATTCGAGGGATATATTTTCCCTCATCATTGACTACCATGTTTGTATAAATTTAGATTTTATTTCCGCGTTATTTATTTATGTTTTAGATTTTAATGGACCCGCGATTTAAACTTTAAAAGTTTTAAAATTTTTCTAAAATTCCGCATTTTATTATTGTTTTTTTTTTTTTTACCGTTTTTGCGGGGGTTCACAGTTAAATTAAGGGTGATTAATGGAGTAAGAATCTTGAATCTAAGCACCAAAATGTTGGAAATGGAGTTTCAGGAATGATTTTAGAGATTTTTGGAAGTTTAAATTATGAGGGATGAAAGAGATAAGAAGAAAATAAGAATTTGTAAAAAGAAGATATTACACGAGTGAGTCAACCCTTCAGACTCACTTGGTCGAGTACCGAGTACGGTTGGTCGAGTGTGGTTGTACTCGGCCGAGTGACCGAGTTACTCGATTGAGTGAGTTTTTCCAGAAGTCTGCCGAGTTCTGAACTAGTTACTCGATCGAGTGACTGGTCCACCCAGTCGAGTACTACCCTGCCCGGTCGAGTGTGGGCTTGTACTCACTCGTGTGACCCTCTAGGCCTCCAATTCTCGATTAAACTCAAACGATGGTATCCCTGTAACGTAAAGAAAAGTTCGGGTGTCCACTGTCAATCGGTGACTCGTCCCGAGTTAGCTGGTACTATATCATACTTGCCGCCTTTGATGCCCTACCTTCATATACGCAACTACTCTACCGACAATCATCAACATTCATACTCTGACGATAACGTTAACAAGTTCAAACACACACATGACATATATATATGCCATGATTCGGGACTAATGTCCCCCATCCAATAATATGCAATAACTACTCTCAAACATGTTTAATATATCCATCCTTTCATTCACCTTCACATGTCAGCACTTACCATACAAATAACCATATTATGCAACAATTTCATCAACTCATCGCAACACACACAAAACTACATTATGTTTCACATAGCGTTCACCTATATTTATACCAACCCAGGTAGTGACCAACCGAGACAAAACTAGTTTTGATATGAGGGCGCTTACTCATCCAAAACCGACCTCCTATTGTATTCATGTCGGGTTCTTTAATTAGACACACGTAGGTTCATTTTGGTTCATTTGTTTATGTTCCAAAATCGTCCCCCTGATACCACTTTGTAACTGCAATACCACGGATTTCTGAGCATAGTGAACGTGCTCGAGTAGGTTGTACTCGACCGAATGGGTCATCGAGTATTTTGAGGCAGGCTATTGCCTTGGGTGAACTCGGCCGAGTACGTGATATACTCGGTCGGGTAGGACGTACTCGGTCGAGTATGTCAGGTACTCGACCGAGTACTCGGTCTGACGGGTTATAATTCTGCGGGTTTGATTAAAATGATTAAGGAAGTATAAGAGACGTGTTAAGAAGTCTAATCAGTATTAAAACACATTTCTCACAAAACCTAAACTACGTAACTATGTTCTCTAATCATCTTCATCATTTCCAAGGCCAAGGGTGATCTTTGGGAGTTTTATATCTTGTGTTCCATGTCTATCGCAATAGTAAGTATTCTTCATGCTTTATTGATTTGTTTTATAAGTTTTACAAACCCTAATTTGGGTTAATTTAGGGATTAAGGGATGATTAGTGATGGTTTGTGATTAATATTGTTTGATTATCATTGTTAGGTGACGATTTCGTAGAGGAGGAGTTCTAGCTCGCCTGATTATTTTGTCTTTTAGATTTGCGAATAAGGTAGGGTTTCCCTACTTAGTCTTTTGTATGATTGATTACAAGTGATGTGTTATCTTATGACTTCTTATTGTGATAGTATTGTGGTGACTTGGTATTATTGGTATTATTGGTATTCATTGTGAAGCCATTGTCGGGTGATGGTCTTCACCCCCATGTTCACCCCTTGTGGCTCTCGTCACAAGGAGATGTGCACATTAATGATATGGGATCGCTCGTAGCAATGAGCCGGGCTTAGGTGGCTAGGCTGTCGTCTCCCACTGGCGGTGTAGATACCTGGTGCGATGCGTACCCTCGGAGATCTGGGCTAAGGTTTAGATAATGTACTTGGAGGTTAGAGATTGTATTGTTACAGGATTGAGTTAGATAGTTTATTATTGTTGTGGTAGTTATGTTTTATTGTGCAGTTGACTGACCCCTTTTCGTTGTTGTAAAACTTGCGGTGATCCATTGGGGGATGGTGAGCAGATATCTAGCAGGTTTTGGTTGATTGAGTTTATCGTGGGATGGACGGGAGAATTGCCGAGTCTATCTAGCTTTCACTGTTGTGTCAACATTAGATGATCACTTCTTTTTATTGGATTTGTTTTTCAGTTTTGGTATTGTGGTTTGTATCCGACTAAACATTCATTTACGTAAATTTAACATTCTTTTATGGTCTATTTGATATACTCTACCTCGGGCAACCGAGATGGTAGCACTTCCATTTGCTAAGGTAGGCCTTGGTAAGGCACTTTGGTAGATTGGGGTGTTACAAAGTGGTATCAAAGCGCCGATTTTGGAACCTAAAACCAATGAACAAAATGAACATAGGGCGCTAAATCAAATGAACCCGGGTAGGAGTTGTTTGGAGCTACCAGAAAGGTTTGGGAGACATCCTAAAACCGCAAAATTGCCCTCACAACCTCGAGCCGATCACTAGGGGGTGTGTTAAGGGGATCGTTATGAATATCTGTATGTATATACATTTATAGAGTGCATGTATTTGTGTTTATAAAAACCGAAGTACATGATGTGGATTATGTAGAATTGTGAGTAATGTGATGATTTTGTGAGCAATGTGGTTGGCATGAAAATGTTGAGGAATGTGGCAAATGGTATCAGTTACGATGTGTTTTATATGTGCTTCAATGGGCGATATGTGATGTGTACTATTGGTGGGGAAGTATGAGCATAAATTGTAAAAGTGGTGATGCGAGTGTAGAGGAATTGAATATGTGAAGAGAAACATCTTTTTGTCATCCATATGGTATGTTGTGCTTAGATTACATGTTGGTGTGGTAAAAGCTCACCTAGAATACTGGTTTTAGAAGTATTGAGTTGCTATTGTGTCATTGGTAATGATAAAGTTGTTTGTTAAGAACATTTGATTTGTATGAAGTCTGATTATATAAAGGTTGTATTTAAATGGTCATAAGTCGAGTTCTAGAAACGATATTGATGTGATTCTAATTGGAGGTTATAGCTTGTTCTCTTACGATTCTGACGATAGGTCACACGCCCAAAAGGATTAAGAAATGAGGGAGATATGACTGTTTTACGAAAACTGGATGCTGCTGAGAAATTCGCATGGTACTCGACCGAGTTGAGTGAGTACTTGACCGAGTACGTAGTACTCGACTGAGTATCACTGATACTCGACCGAGTGCGGTGTTTGTGATTATTTAGTAGCTTCTGGAATGTGGCAACTTGACTGAGTAGAGTGAGTACTGGACCGAGTGGGTCATACTCGACCGAGTACTCCTGGTATTCGACCGAGTTCATTTTATGTGGTATATAGGTCAGCTTTTGGAGTGTGAGCACTCTGCCAAGTAGTTAGAGAACTCGACCGAGTGGCTTGTACTCTACCGAGTGTCTAAGGATACTCGACCGAGTGACCTCTGTCATGGACCTACACATATCTTTTGACCTATTTGGATGTCATATTGACTTTACTAATGTTGTTTTGTTTCTTAATGTGTTCTCTTATGTGTATTTTGGTCTTAATACATGAAGTAGACAGATTCCTTAATGTGGGAACATCATGTTGTGGTTATTATGGGTTGTAAGGAAGATGGTTGGTCATATGTGATCGTGTCGAATAGAAGTGAAGTTGATGAATTTATTGAGACAAAGAGCAAGTTTTGTAAGATGGTGAGTGATATAGTCATAAGCTTGAGTAATGTAGTGATAAGAATATATGGTCAAGTAGTAATGTAAGTCGGAGGAATGTGAGAATGGAGGATTGAAAGAGGTATATGAATCGATGCCAATTGGGATTAGCAGAATTTAATGGAGAGAAATGGTTATGTCTATATGTCTAAGGATATATGTAATGGAGAGTTGTTATAGTAATATGAGAGAGAGGTGTCTAGTGAGCTTAGCTTGATTTATGGCGGTATGCGGATTTGTATATTTTTGTTGCGATCGGAAACTTAAGTTACGGAGATGTGGTTATAGTTATGTAAAATCTTGGTGATGTTAACGGTATGAGGTGACTTATTGGGTAAGAGTGATGTCAAGCATAAGGGATGATGTAATTATTTGGAGGATAATCAGTGAGTGTTTGGACTTACTAGTCGTGAGTGAGGGTGAGTAGCATGTTGGGAGAGATTATTTAGGAGAGTGAATGGGACGTTATTGATACGGGTTATTGAGATTTGACTTTTGGAACAATGAGAGGGAAACTGAATTACAGAAGAGCTAAGTAGTAGGCGTGATGAATTACATTGTTGTGTAATGTTATGCGAGTTGAGTGAATGTTGACATGAGATATGAGACGGGAATATATGGAAGTATGGTGGTGGAGATACTAAAGGGGGCGTGAGTTAAAGGGTCATATAAGATACGTGAGACGTCATATTAGTCATGAGTTTTGAGGAACTAAATAAATGAGAATTTGATAGAGTAATTATATGGTGTGAGGCTTGGGTGGTAAGTTAGGTGACCATATAATCACAGACAGAATTGGTATGGATAAGGAGGTAATTTTCTTGATGGATTAGATGAAGTTCGTTATTTGGGATGGTAACTGAAGATAGGGAAGTTAACCGTTCTAAAGAGGTCGATTCTTGTGGAGGCTGGATTAGTATTCATGGTTGCGAGGGAGCACGGGATGTTGAAATATAAGACGTTTATCAGGAGTTGAAGTGTTAGTTATATGGTCACATCGGTCAAGTGATGGTAATTATGTGAATAAAGAATTTGTTATGAAGTGCATATAAGTTTAACCTGATGTTAGAGATAGATATATATTGTCAATTGGTAACTTACGCGATCTGGAATGGTTAGTTAAATTTGAATGTGTAAGTATGATGTATGAAAGTGATAGTGTGAGGTTCCGGTCTCATGAGTAGTAGTATGGGATGATATTCATAAGGTTGGTATCTGGTTATTCTGTGTAATATGTTGTGTATTGTGATCTAGTAAGGCTATATTAAGAAGGCGTAATGGATGTATGGGTCGAGTTGTGAGGTCATTAGTATTCCTTGTCAAGGGCGTGTTTATGAGACTGTGTAAGTTGCAATGAGTATCGATGTGGTTGTTATGTTCCGGGTTGCGATCGGAGCACGGTACTCCGTGTTGCGATGCTGGTACCTTCGCGCTGCGGTGCGACTGTTGCTGGCGGTGTTGTGGTGCCGTCATCGGAGGTGATGGTGGAGACAAAACGGTTGAGAAACTAATTTTGAAATCTTTTGTTCATCCTATTATTGGTATATGATTTGGTGTTGTTTCTTTAATACCGTAATTTTCTCTAATTTTCGACTTATGAGCGAGAGAACAGAGTGTATAAAGGATGGGAGTTTCAGCAGTGGTTGTTGTGTTGTCGTCTTTTCATAGACATTTAGTTAATGAGGCATAGTTGTTGGAGTACTTTCGGGAATTGAGTTAGATGAATCATTAGTTGACATAGTCGTGGCAAGTAGTTAGTGGAATATGTGTCTTATTGAGCTAGAGGATGTAAGTAGTTCATAATCTTTTGTTGGCGCAGGATGATGCAGTATAGGGGTGAGTACAATTTTAATGTATGAACAAGTTTGTTAACGATGAAAGTGAACTTTTGAGGATTTCTTTAGTACGTAATATTTTTTTGGTCGTGTAATATTTTTTTAGTACGCCTTAATCCCATGTTTTCGTTCTCCCTTTTGTTTTTTATCTTCCCTTTTTATTCGCATTTTGAGGCGTGCGTGCACCCATGGACGGTTCGAAAGGATGATTCATGTCAGCCGACCCCAAATCATTTTGGGATTAAGGCTCTGATGTTGTTGTTGTTGTTGTTGTGATATGTGGCGAGATAAGTGCATAAATCATGGAGAGTGTTACTGTGTGGAAGTATTAAAGAGTAAATTCGTGGATGATGTAGAGGATTTGGTAGTAATCCGAGGTGGGGAGCGGGATGATTGGAGGCATAGAAATTGTTCGGGTTTTGGGATATAGGAGTGGATATCAATATTGATGTTAAGATGATACCGATTATCAGTGTGATCACGAGATGACAATAATGGAAGGGAATACTTAACGATCTACTACTGGTTGAATTACAAGGACGTAACATTTATCTTAAGAGGAGTATGATGCGACAATACGTTGATAGTTCTACATTTTGTGGTATATTTTGAGGTTTTGAGTCTCCATTAGAGAATCAAGGATAGACTTGTGGTTTGATATCGTTAAAAGTAATGGTTGTGAAGGTTGTAGGTGTGTATGATTACGATGGTGTGACAGTTTTGGGTGATGACAGTTATGAGTGTGAGCAAACTTTGTAAGGGTGATAGAATGTAACATTTCATTTTATTGGTTGTTCTTGCTTGGTGGATGGTCGTGATCCCTCGTGAGGGGTTTAGTTTTCAGTACTTGTCTTTAGGAGCACCTAGACCAAAACACAATTTATAACTTCACAAACAACTCTACAATTAGTAAAGAGGCAAGTAAAGGTGGGATCCCAAGGGACGGGAATTGAGATGAGATTTTCTATTGCAACTAGTGGTGTCTAAGGGTGTCATAATTGGGGTTTGAAGTAGAAGATCGCTAAACTAAATAGCAATGAAAGTAAACAAGCAAGATGAATTAAAAGGGATGTAAACAATTAATAAAAAGCACTAGGGTGTCATGGGGTCATAGGGGATTCATGGGAATTGATCATACAAACATATTCTCAAATTATAAGTAAGCAATTATTGTTGTGATGGATCGAGTTGGTTTATATCTTACAATCCTAGGAAAGTTTGAGTCCCGGAGCCAAATCGATTAAATTGTAAAACACCTACAAGTCGACTTAATCTTCCCTACTCAACTATATGCATGGTCTAATGAGACTCGAGTTGGTTTATGTCTTGCAAGTCTCATTGAAAAGATAGGTGATGGGTAAAAAATGCAAGGATTCATAGGCTCGCTTCATCAAACATAACATGTGCATAGGTTGAGATCACAACAAGCAAGCAAATAAACTATGAAAACATATTAGATTAAGCATGAATCATTCCCCATGTTGGTTTCCCCTAATTACCCATTAACCCTAGCTAAGAAAACTACTCACTCATTATCATGTTGAACATGCTAGCAAGGTTGTCAATCATACCAGCAAAGTAAAACATGATGAATAAATGAAGATAATTAATCATAATTAAAAAGGCATTAAGAGAATTATACCTACTAATGATTCCAATAATAAAGCAAAGAATAATAGAAGTACTTGATGCTTGATTGGAAGGTTGTCAATCCCCCATAATAACCCAAATAATCTTCAATTACCCAAAATAAAGGATGAACAAGAGAGAGATTAAGGAAATAAAACTTGTACTAAAACTTGATTAAATGTTGATTACAAGATTAAAGAGAGATTTGATTGATATTAACTACACTAAAGATTTCTAAGAAGAACATACTCTTCTAATTAGACTAATGGGGTATTTATAATGGGGATTAGTTACATAAATTAGGGTTTACTAAGGGCTTAAATGACGATTAAGTCCTTGAGGTATCGCCGGTCTCTAGGGAGACTCCGGTCTCTTTTTCGCCGGTCTTAGAAAAAGATGCGCATCCTTCCTTGAAGTTTGTAGAAGACGAAATAGCTGTAAGGGAATCCGGGCGTCTTAGGCACGGGACGGGCGGATTTGGGTGTTTCTGGACGGGCGTCCAGAGGGGGAAGGCGGGCGGATTGTGGAGGTTTTGGCCGAGCGTCCAGCTGAGAAAGACACTCGGATTGTAGGCCTTGGACGGGCGGATTCAGGGCAATCCCCTCGGATTGTCTAACAACTTCATTCCTTCTTCTTTTCTTCCTTTTTCTTCATAGAATCCTTGAGGATTTCCTCGAGGATGCAAGGATCTTTTCTCATCATTGCCCATCTACTATAGTATGTACAAAGGCCTTTTAATCTTGTCTCTCCTTGATGCTTGGTCATTGAATTCAATCAATTTAGCTTCATTTTGCCATGAAAACGCAAGGTTTGCACTCCTTTCCTACCAAGGACACAAAACCACAAAGAATATGCAAAACAAAGGACTAAAGACAATAAATGACCCAAATATGCACTAAAAAGCATGGGAACAAGGCTAATTCGGGGACTAAATAAGCTCTAATTATGGTCACATCAAATATCCCCAAACCGAACCTTTGCTCGTCCCGAGTAAAGAGGTGACAAAGACTAGGGCCGTTATTTAAACTAACCTAATAACATAGCCGATATGAGACAATTAGCGGGTCTCACTCCGCCCCTTCAACTCACAACAAGACAACCATGAGGTAGGATGCCTTCTTGCAAGGCAAGGTGGGTCTTGCCAAAATGGCGATATATCCAAACATTAAGCACATAAAATCAAGTAATGGATGCATCTACAAAAGAGTAGCAACTTTCCTCATCTAAGTGGCGGAAATTATCTACAAGGGAAGCAATTCAAGGGTACACACTCCTTCATAGATGCAATTTCTTCAAACTACTAAGCCTAGAAGGATACCAATAAATCACCTCCAAATTGTGTCAAGCTAGGGTACCTTTGTCCTCAATCGTTAAATGCTTTTGTCAAGAATAGACTCCCTATGGTGTTAGAAACACTGGAGGATCGCGGAATTCCCCATCTTGCCTAGACAAGAAGAAAGGTTGTCCCCTCTCTACCATGCACAAAAATGGATACGATGGATAAAGGGATCGATAGAATTTGAGTTTCACTTTGGAAGTTTGCTTTTGTTTTTGTTTTCCCCCCCAATTTCTTGTGCCATATAACATTTGAGAACACTTTATTTTGCCATTTCTTTTGATTTTTGGCATTTCAATACTTGACAACTTTTCAACTTTTGCATTTTCTTTTGAACATTTTCAAAGTCACCCCATATGTTGTGAGGGTGCCTTATATTTGAAGCTTTAGGAGTCTATTTTTGCTCCTCTTTTCAATTGATGCAATTGCAAACTTTCTTTCACTTTTCATTTCATTGAACTCAAATTGATTTTTTTTTCTGCCCATTCCCTTTGATGACAAAAATGTGGTAGAACATGGATGATGGATGCATGCACGGTTTCAAGGGTCACCTTGGAATAAACGGTAGCCAAGGAGTTATCACACCACAAGGTACTCTTGACTAGGCCTTAATCCATGGGTCAAAGGATACTAGCATGACACATCCTAGGGTGTTTTACAAGCATTCTAACAAGCAAAGTCTTAAGAAGAAAAAGCATATACTAGGGCCTATATACACTTCTCAAGCTTCCCAAGTAGACGGTTTCGCAAAATTTTTCTAACATGCAACTACATGCCATGTTACAACTAACATATACACATCCTAATGCAAATTATTCTACCAACTAACATGACATATAAACTAAATGCAAGTCCTAAATTCACATTGTTATACCGCGTCAATCAGAATAAAGCCACATAGTCATTAACATAAAGAGAAAAAAGGAGATTGGAAAGATCATACCATGCGGTCTTCATGATCCTCATGTCTCGGATGTGGTGTAGTCATTCAATGTGAACAAGGATAGAACAAATACAATATATACAACAATATATACATGACTACACTACAAAGGAAATGAACTTGTTTTTGGATTTTCAAATTTTTATGGTTTTTCGAAATTTTTTGATTTTTTTTGGATTTTTGAATAAAAGTTAAGTTAGAATTCCCCATCCCCACACTAATATGGGCATTGTCCTCAATGGCCAAAATGATGGGAAATTATGCAAACATGATGCATGAATTCTACACTAAATACAAGCTATACTAATCTACACTACATGATGCATGGGTTTTTGTTTATGACGGAGAACGTAATTTAGATTACCTCCCGTTGCGTATGCATGTATTTCCCCAAACCGAGATAGACATTATTTCTAATGTCCTAAAGTTGGGGGTAGTTCATGCACACAAGATGCAATGCATGAAACTAAATTTGTCATTTTGGATTTTCAAAAGTGGGAACAATAAAATAAGAACACCTCAATGGGGCCCAGGTGTTAGTCCTCTATGTTGCTAGGACTCTCCAACCATGATCAAGATAAAATAAATAAAACAAAGAAAGAAGTAGACAAACCTCAAGAGGGTAGGAGCCTCCAAAGCTTGCTAGTCTTCCATCATATCATCATTGTCATCATCCACTCCCCTCTTCACTTCATTGCTCACTTCCTTCATCATCATCTTCTTCTTCATTTGCCTCTTCTTCTTCATTTACCTCTTCATCAATGCCTTCATCAATAACCTCATCACCGACAACCTCATCGTCACCCGGTATCTCACCCCTAGATGCACTTGGAAAGAAGACTTCCCTATCCACCCAACTAGGCAAAGGACATGAAGGATCAAGTAGTCCTTGCCTAGCTAAATGAAGGAGGGGTGGATATTGGGCTAAGTATGCATCTTCCCGATCCTTATAAGATTGTTTGTGCATCTCTTGCATAAGTAGAGTCATGTAGTCATTGCCCACTTCAACACCTTGGGGTTTGAACTCTTGATATTTGAATGGATAGGGTGGTGTGACAATGGAGGAGGAGGGCATTTCAATTTCACCCCTTTGTTGACGGATGATGTATTCGGCTTCCTTTGAGAGGGGAAAAAGGTAGTTCGTCCGATGGACACTCAAACGGCATATCTTGGAAGGCAAAGTAAAAGATCTAGCATCATTGGTGAGCCACCCATATTTGGTGTCAAGGGGGTTATGAGTAACCCACTTGTACTTGTTAATCATGGCATCCATGTCAATGATATGACCTCCATTTACGATAAAACGGTGCCTTGCTTTCCACAATCAATATTGAGCCATCTTTCCACCAAAAGCCTTAGAGCATTGTAAGGCTTGGTGAATTCCCTTCCAATATTTAAGGCCGACTCAAGTAGAATACAATCGAGCTTGGTAAAGTGGTTAGTGTCTTTTCTTGCAATGATAGTATTCCCGATGACTTGTGCCACACTCTAATGCCCGGATGGTGGACTAATAGAGCGCGACTAGCATGAAAGTTCCCAAATTTCTTCCCGGAAATCGCCTCCCAAAGAGGAGCGGGGTCATATTTTTCGGGCTTCTTGTAATAACGAGGTGAATAACTAAGACCTAATGCTTTACTCAAGTCATCAAAGGTGATGCGCCTATTCACATTGGCAAGGCGGAACTCGATGTTTTCTGTAGTCTCTACCTTAGTTACTTTCAATGAACTCAAGAATTCCAAGGTAAGGGAGGGGTATGTCAATTCTCATGTAGCAAACAATTTTCCCAACCCCATGGCTTCAAAGAAGGCTTTTGTTTGTTCAAGGACACCCAATTTGTTCAAGGCATATTCACATATGAATTTGGTGGGTAGAAAGGATTTCCTAGCATACTTGGCAAATGTATCCCTATGGGAGTTAGAAATGAAAATTACCTCCTGATAGCTTGATAATTGAGCAATTTCCGGAGTTGTTGATGTTGTTGCTTCCAAGGGAGGATTTTGTTGTTGTTGAACTTCCAAGTTTGCACTAGCAACCACCATAGCCAATGAGGCTTTCTTTGCTTGAAGACATTGTTGCCTTGTTGAGAGTGCCTTTGCCTTAGGTGCCTTTGTTGATCATTTTGTTCTTGCCATTGATGAATATACCAAGAAAAGAGTGAAAATCTTCAATTTCCAAGTATACCCAAATCGATTTTAAGATGAAAGGCTTTGCCTTTGTAATTCAAAAATCGACTCAAAGGTTGAAGATTTTGGTATTTGGATTGATTTTTGTTGGAAGAGGAGTGATTAATTGTTGTTGTAAGGAAGTTTGGATTTGATTTTGTTGAATTTGGTTGAGGAAATCTTGTTTTGGTGATGGAGAGGATGAGGGTTTTGAGTTTTGGGGTTTATGGGTAGTGTTTTGAATGAATGAATGAAGAAATGAATGTGGGAGGGGTATTTAAAACACCCGAAAATTTTGAAACTGCAGGGGAAGACGGGCGTTTTTCCTTCGGGACGCTCGGATTCTGCCTATTATGGGTTCAGGATTCTCGCCTAAAGACGGGCGTCTTTCAGCTGGGACGCTCGGCTTTTTTGACTGCGGGACAAGCAGATTCTGCTGAAGACGGGCGGATTCTGATACAGCAAGCTTTCTTATTTTGCACTGGCAAAAAGACGGGCGTCTTTCTGCAAAGACGAGCGGATTCTTCAAGACGAGCGTCTTCTCTGCTGGGACGCTCGGATTCTTCGACAGTCCCAAATTTTCAATTTTTCAGTTAAAATGGACGGGCGGATTTTGCCAAAGATGCTCGGATTCCCTGAAGACGAGCGGATTCCCCTTAAGGACGCTCGGATTCTCCCTGGTCTACCCGGATTCAGTTCCATCCGTGCACTTGCATATCCCTTGTCATTTTTCATTCTTCAAATCCCGTGTTCCTCATTGTACGGGCACTACTAAGGCACGAATAGCCTAGGCAATTGCTATCCCCGCACTAATATAAAGCACTACACATCATTTAAATCATTAGTCCCTCCCTCACTTCTCTAAAAAATGATAATTACCTTGATCAAACCATAAAAATCCAAAAATGACAAAACTGCAATGTAAGAATTAAAATGCAAGTTAGGGAGTTAGAATTATTTACAAATGGTGGTTTGGAGAGGACTCCACCAAACTCTCATCCTTAGTGAGATGTCATGGGGGCATGTCCAAGGTATTGTTGATGTTGCTCAACACCTTGAAAAAGTAGTCAAAAGCTTGTTCATTATCATGATAAAGATCCTCATAGACCTTTGCCCTTGTTGTCCTTCATGTTGGTCTTTATCGATAGCATTACTAATATAGGGATTGAAAATCCCTTCAAACTCATCGTCCCAAAGACCACAAACTTCATCTACTTAATCACTAAAGATCTCTTGAGTTGATAGAGACAACTCTCCCACTTTCTTATCTTGGCCAACGAGGCCATCCTCTTCATTGCTTGACTTTGGTGAGCTTTTCAAGCTCTCTTTGTTACAATTCACTTGCTCTTTGAATGGAGCATCATCAATTTTCTTCTTCCATTGGAATTCCGACTTCTTCCTATCATCCTTCCGGCTATAATGATCAATCATAAAACATGGTTCATGCAAACGAGGAGATCTCATGGTCTTGTCAAGATTGAAAGTTTTGCTCTCATCTCCCACTTCTAGAGTGAGCTCTCCATGCTTCACATCAATCACCGCACCCGCGGTGTGCAAGAAAGGTTTTCCTAGAATGATTGGAATGTTGTAGTCTTCTTCCATGTCAACAATGACAAAGTCCACCGGGATGAAAAATTTCCCAACTCTTACGGGAACATCTTCCCATATACCTAATGGTGTCTTCGTCGATCTATCGGCCATTTGGAGTGTGATATTGGTGCATTTAAGCTCTCCCATCCCTAACCTTTTACTCACCGAGTACGGCATAACACTCACACTAGCTCCTAGATCACATAAGGCTTTGTTGGTCGTAGTGTCGCCAATGGTACACGGTATTGAGAAGCTTACTGGATCTTTAAGTTTTGGTGGTGAACTCCCTTGAAGTATTGCACTACTCACCTTAGTGAAGGCGATAGTCTCAAGCTTCCGGATCGACTTCTTCTTTGTGAGGATGTCTTTCATGTATTTTGCACGTGATTGATTAATTCTGTGAAAGGAATTGAGACTTCCAAATTCTTCACAATTTCCATAAATTTTCCAAGTTGGTCATCAAATTTGGGCTTGGCTTGACGACTCGGAAAAGGAAGTCTAATCACAATGGGCTCCTTCTCCTTGACCTTGTCTTCATTTTTCTTTGAAATTTCTTCTTTTGATGGTTCTCCATCCTTGGAGTTTCGCACAATTTCTTCTTTGTCACTAGCTTCCACAACTTCATCCTCAACTTGCTTCTTCGGTGCTTCATACCTTGTACCACTCCTTAAGTGAATGGCACTAACCGTTTCATGTCTTAGGGGATTACTTTGAGGTGGTAATTGCCCCTTTTGTCTTTGTGAGCTTGAAGATGCTAGTTGAGTCAATTGGGTTTCCAACATTTTGGTGTGAGCTAGGATTACTTTGAGGTGGTAATTTCCTTTGCTTGACTATCCTTTTGCATTTGAGTGAAAAACTCTTGTTGATTCTATTGCATTTGGAGGACCGCTTTTTGAACATCAAAACCTTAGTCATTTTGTTGATTGTATGGAGTTTGATTTTGGTAACCTTGGTTTTGGTTGTAAAAGGGCCTTTGATTTTGGTTTCTCATGGGAGGTGGGGTGTATGTTGGTTGAGGGTTTTGAACACTTTGGCTTTTGTATGAGAGATTTGGATGGAATTTGGTGTTTTCATTGTAATAGTTTGAATAAGGGGTACCACTCTTGTATGCTTGAAAAGCATTCACTTGTTCATTTGTTCCCCTACATTCACTTTGGTCATGTCCCAAAGTTCCACAATTCTCACATATCCCACTTGGTATTGATGAAGATGCCGTCATGGCATTAACATGATGCTTTGGTGATTTTGAGGCTTCTTCAAGTCTAGCCATAGCTTTTTCAAACTTCAAATTGATGGTATCAATGTGAGCACTAAGTTGAGCACCCAATTGAGTAATGGAGTCCACTTCATGCTTTCCTCCTCTAGTAGCCTTGTGAGGTCTACTATATTGTGAGTTATGGACCGCCATTTCCTCAATTTTGTTCCAAGTTTGATTGTCATCAACTTTGGTGAACATTCCATTAGATCCCATGTTGAGAATCTTTCTTGAGTCTTCATAAAGACCGTTCCAAAATTGTTGTACCAAGAACCACTCGCTAAGTCCATGGTGAGGACATGAGCGACAAATTCCTTTGAATCGCTCCCAAGCTTCATACAAGGATTCTTCATCTCTTTGCTTAAAGCCCGTAATTTGAGCTCTTAGCATGTTAGTCTTTTCCGGTGGATAGAACTTTTTGTAGAAAGCTAGAGCCAACTTCTTCCAAGAATCAATTCCGAGAGTAGCCTTATCAAGGCCTTTCAACCATTGTTTCGCGGTGCCAATTAGAGAAAAAGGAAATAAGACCCATCGAATTTGGTCTTGAGTTACACCGGTTTGAGAAATCGCATCACAATAGTCGCAAAAAGTCTCCATATGAGAGTGAGGGTCTTCACTAGGCATCCCCCCAAATTGGCTTCTTTCGACTAATTGGATAAATGCGGATTTGGCAATAAAATTTCCGGTTAAGTGTTGTGGTGTGGGAGTACCATTGGGTAGGTTCTCCTCGGTTGGTACGGAATGTGATGAAAATTTAGGCATTGTGGGTTGATTTTATGTTGGATTTTGTGTTGGGTTCGCCTCACCTTCTCTTGCAAAAGGGTTGATGAACTCAAAAGTATTTAGTTGAATATCTAAAACCTCACCAATACCTCTCAAATTTGTCATAGCAAGTCTTCTATTGGTTGTCAAAGTCCTTTCAATTTCGTGATCAAAGGGTAACAAGTTACCTTGTGATTTTCTAGACATGCAAAATATCAAACAACTCGAAAATAATTAGAACAACCCTTGAGGAGTTTTACTTCCCCCAAGGCAAAGAAAGACACAACTAATAACAATAGAAGAAAATCTAAATCAAGTTAACACCGTCCCCGGCAACGGCGCCATTTTTGGTCGTGATCCCTCGTGAGGGGTTTAGTTTTCAGTACTTGTCGTTAGGAGCACCTAGACCAAAACACAATTTATAACTTCGCAAACAACTCTACAATTAATAAAGAGGCAAGTAAAGGTCGTATCCCAAGAGACGGGAATTGAGATGAGATTTTCTATTGCAACTAGTGGTGTCTAAGCATGTCACAATTGGGGTTTGAAGTAGAAGATCACTAAACTAAATAGCAATGAAAGTAAACAAGCAAGATGAATTGAAAAGGATGTAAACAATTGATAAAAAGCACTAGGGTGTCATGGGGTCATAGGGGATTCATGGGAATTGATCATACAAACATATTCTCAAATTATAAGCAAGCAATTATTGTTGTAATGGATCGAGTTGGTTTATATCTTACAATCCTAGGAAAGTTTGGGTCCCGGAGCCGAATCGATTAGATTGTACAACACATACAAGTCGACTTAATCTTCCCTACTCAACTATATGCATGGTCTAATGAGACTCGAGTTGGTTTATGTCTTACAAGTCTCATTGAAAAGATAGGTGATGGGTAAAAAATGCAAGGATTCATAGGCTCGCATTTCATCAAACATAACATGTGCATAAGTTGAGATCACAACAAGCAAGCAAATAAACTATGAAAACATATTAGATTAAGCATGAATCATTCCCCATGTTGGTTTCCCCTAATTACCCATTAACCCTAGCTAAGGAAACTACTCACTCATTATCATGTTGAACATGCTAGCAAGGTTGTCAATCATACCAACATAGTAAAACATGATGAATAAATGAAGATAATTAACAATAATTAAAAAGGGATTAAGAGAATTATACCTACTAATGATTCCAATAATAAAGAAAAGAATAATAGAAGTACTTGATGCTTGATTGGAAGGTTGTCAATCCCCCAATAATAACCCAAATAATCTTCAATTACCCAAAATAAAGGATGAACAACAGAGAGATTAAGCAAATAAAACTTGTATGAAAACTTGATTAAATGTTGATTACAAGATTAAAGAGAGATTTGATTGATATTAACTACACTAAAGATTGCTAAGAAGAACATACTCTTCTAATTAGACTAATGGGGTATTTATAGTGGGGATTAGTTATATAAATTAGGGTTTACTTAGGGCTTAAATGACGATTAAGTCCTTGAGGAATCGCCGGTCTCTAGGGAGACTCCGGTCTCTTTTTCGCCGGTCTTAGAAAAAGATGCGCGTCCTTCCTTGAAGTTTGTAGAAGACGAAGTAGCTGTAAGGGTGTCCGGGCGTCTTAGGCACGGGACGAGCGGATTTGGGTGTTTCTGGACGGGCGTCCAGAGGGGGAAGACGGGTGGATTGTGGAGGTTTTGGCCGAGCGTCCTGCTGAGGAAGACGCTCGGATTGTAGGCCTTGGATGGGCGGATTCAGGGCAATCCGCTCGGATTGTGACCCGAAACCCGAAGTGACCCGTCCCGACCCGAGATAACCCGAAATCAATGAGAAACCCGAACTGACCTGACCTGAATTGAACCGACCCGAACCCGACCCGTTGGTTTTGTCAGGTCTAACATCAACCGACGAGCGATACTATTGATTTATTCTTCGTATGAAATTCTGTGCACAGAGAACGCCTTAGGACTCAAGAATCCGTAGGTGTGAATTGGGACCTTCCACTCAGCGAACTGATTATTGAGGTACCTATTACGCCACATAGAACAAAAAATGTTATTGTAATTGATAATTTAAACAAACATCATTATTCGTAAATGGAAATGACTAAATAGTTTTATTAATAAAACTTACTTCATCCAAATCAAAATGTGAACATCATCTAAATTTTCAAGGTCGATAAATTCAATCAGTAGTTTCAGGTCCAGTACGGCTATATCACCTGCGCCCATAATTTCCTCTTCAATGTTAATCATGACTACATCCCCTCTAGGTGTCCTTTTTACAACCAGGTTGTGGAAAGCCTTCAGCGAAGTAGTTTTCATTTTTTTCTTATATTCACACGATTCATAATAAGAATCATAAGCAGGCTTGACTGCAACAACTTTCGTAGCTGGCTTATATTGTATGTCCTGTGGTTTTTTTTTTGGGAAAGATGTAGTCCTTTCGGTGACCTTGTCCATTGACGTAGTAGTAATTGCTTTAGCTGCCATCATGGCTTTACTTAACTTCTGCAAATGTAAAGATTAAAGTACTTATGATATGTTAATATTCGTACCCTAATTATTTAAAGAACAAGTAATAATTAACGTCTGCATATAGGTACCTCGGGGATGACAACATTGATGAGGTTGTAAGGCCATTGCACATAAGAGCTTAGGGCTTCTTTCAAATAAGGGACCTCCTCATTAGGAAATGGTATTTTTACTTCCCCATACTCGTCTTTATATAATTGGGACACTTCCACTTTCCTGCATTTGTCACGAAGGGGTATACCATGAACTTAACTTGCTGAAGCCAGTCGTAATTGAACACGTATCCCCTGGCAACAGTAACTTTCTATTTCCCCTGTAAAGAGAACAGATGACAAGCCACCTTGCAATCGCCCTTCACGTCATCTTTAATCAATTAGTACACATACATTCACTACCTTTAATAAATTTCATAAGTAAAAAACATGTATGATATGAATAATTATAAACAAGCAGCTATTACCTTTTTCGGTGTTCAGAAAAACATCTGATCATCAACTACCTCTACCTCATCCTGTGTCACGACTTTCCTGGCTTCCTCTTCCTCTTCCTCTTCAACAGCCTGATATCGATCCTCGACTCCCACCTCGGTCTCCTTTGCCATTTCCTTCTCCCTTACCATGTCATCCTTGGCTTCCTTCTATACATTAACACTTGTCCATATAACACGTACTGATTTTCCAAATCATATAACACACTGTATATAAGACATAAATATTATTACCTCTTTTTCCTCCTCCTCCTCCTCCTTCTCCTCCTCCTCCTCCTCCTCCTCTGCTTCCTTTATGACTTCGTGAACCATATCCAACTATTTTTCTGATGGCTTTTCCCCAGTTTCCAACATTCTCAGCATCAACCTGGCTATTTTCTGTAGCTGTGTAGTAGAAATTAATGTCAGCATATATATTTATAAATTACGTTAGTTCAAATACAGTATTTATACGGTTACCTTCTTGGAATCATCACCACTCATCATCCTTCGAGTAGTTTTCCCAAAATACTTAGTGATATCAACATGCGTCGATACCCCTCTCACACGACTTGGATGACCTACTTTGCCGATTGCCGTAGCAAGAATGTCATCACGGCCTTGAGGCTTTCATTTTCCTTCCTGTACCTCCTTCACACAAATCCTCTACATACACATAAAACCATTAAGCAACTCACAATTATATAACTCCGACCACCAGTGGTAGGAGTGAGTAAGTGACATATTTATTCAAACTTACAATTTTCTCTTTGATGTTCTTATCATATTCATTTTCCGTCTTTCCATTTCTAGGAGTGTGACCTTCCACTCAAGCGTTGTGACGACTGAATTTTCCAAGTTTTGCCTACAATTCCTTCATCATATTGATATCCTCTCAAAATATGTATGATTACGATGAACATATATAACATCCGACTAAAACACCTAATAGTCTAATACTATAAGAATTATGTACTTACAAGTTTCGTCTTAATAAATCTATAACCACCTCGGGAGCCGTAAAAGACGGTCTTTTTGTTTGAAATGTTCTCCTTGTTCCTCTCACTCATAGCCTTCATCAAATAAATTGTATCAAGAAACGTAAGCATGACCAAACACTAAACTAAGTATACTTGTTTACTTATTATTATTAAGTTACCTTAAACTTGTCAGACTGCCTATAAGCGATATAGCTATCCCAATTGTCCTGACTGACATACCGATACTTCTTTTTTGGTGATTTCTTGTTCATCTCCCCGGTTTCCTTGTTGAACAAGTGGTTCTCAGCAATCTTTAACTTCCAAGATCTGAGGGCTTCCCCTGTCTTTTTTTTAGGTACTTATCATAATTTTCGCGGACAACATAAGCTAACTCCATATATGATGAGCATAGTTGGTACAAGTGTTTCGGCTAATACACATATCAAGTAGTAACATAATTTCAGCTAAAGCATTTATTATTGTATGTAGATAACATTATTCTGTTAATTAGCATGGTGTTCCGTATTTTACTCAGTTCACTGATAAGCGGCATACCGAGAGGCACATACTGTCTTACAACCAATCTAACTCGCAAAATACCCGGCATTCTCACCATATGGCAGCCCCGTATCTTTATCCCATTGTAAAGGATTAGGTATCTTTGAATTATTGCTTCTATGGAAAGCCTGTGGCGCATTCGACCCGCAGTGTGTTGCAAATTATTCTCATCACCTGAGTCGTCGCCTGACGCATTTCCATCGTTTCGTTTTTGCTTTTCGACCATATCTAAAGTAGAAATTAATAAACAAATAATAATAATGCATACTTATAATAACAAATAAATCTCTAGAGAGGAGGGTTTCTTACTTCTTTAAAGAGGAGAATCCGAATTGATTTGGCGGCGGCAATGGGGATGATGACGATGACTGCGACGACGATGGGGTAGGCTGGTGGTTGAGGGAAAGCTCATTGTTTGAGGATATTATGTGGGGGAGGGGAAGCTCAGAGTATATATATGTGTGAATAATACAACCCTTGTAAGACCTTGTTTAATGGAAAGTAATAAACACGGTATAAGAAAAACCATTGTATTTTGTTTCCAAACAAACAAGAGTTTTGTTTGAAACTGTAATTGATTAGTACTATCTACAACGGATTCGAAATAACCCTTGTCTTAAATATTTTCATTTTGTTTGATTTTTCCGCCAAGAAATAAAGCATCATTTTATATATATAACAACGGCTTGAACCGTTACAACTGTACATTCCCAGAACAACGGTTTAGGTATAACCATTTTATTTTATATTTTATTTTGTTTGATTTTACCGCCAAGAAATAAAAGAATCATTTTTATATAGATAACAACGGTCTGAACCGTTATAACTGTACACGTCCTGAACAATGGTTTAGGTTTAATCGTTGTATTTAATAATTCATTTTGTTTGATTTTACCGCCAAGAAATAAAGCATCATTTGGTACAAATTTTCCCTAACCCGCACGCTGCAACAGCAGAAAAATTTTACAACATCAGTTTCATATATAACAGCAAGACAATAATTACACATGACGTAAGATATCTTGATTGGATTGCTGATATTATCAGGGCTGCCGGGAACATTTTTTGGATTTGCTAGTCTCTTCATTAACCCAAATATCTTCATCATGATCATCTCGTGTATATATGTTTGGAATGTTAACATTTTCAACATCATTACCAAATTGCGATATAGCACTGTGATCAAGTCCTTCAAATTCGACGTCTTCATCATCTGGAATTCGGCGATGGTAAGATAGAACAACTGACCACTTCTTATCCATAGGATCGGTAACATAAAACACTTGTTTTGCTTCTGACGCAAATATAAAAGGATCGTCCTTGTTTCCAACCTTGTCAAAATTTACTAATGTGAATCCTAAATCATTCTTTCTAACACCATTGTTGTTGTCAACCCACTTGCACCGAAATAAAGGTATCTCAAAATCCATGTAGTCTAAAACCAATATCTCTTGAATAACTCCATAATATTGCATTGTATCCAAAATAGGATTTTTATCCTTTAAACTAGAAAAGTATATTGCCTCAGAATCTACGTAAACTACACTATTTTGCATTGTGCTCGCCTCATCTTTAATGCGGGTGTAGAAAGTGTACCCATTGAACGCATACCCGCTATAAAAAGTTGCACGAGCATCGGGACCGAAAGCGAGATGTCGTAGGCTGGTTGAGCAATGATCAATTGGGTTGTTATCATCATAAATAGTATCCTTAAACCAGCCACTAAATTGCTTGTAATGCTCATTTGCATACTACCTTTCGTTCTTATGAGGGTGTTTTCCCGTAAGGTAACGCTGGTGTTCCATACTGTAAGGCTGGACATGATCATCGTTAAAAAGAACGTATGTATGAGCTCTATATCGCATGTCAGATGACATATTCTTGGAAACACGACCCCTTACACCTTTTCCATTCATCCAGTCACTATGACGATTCGTAGGAGCTCCAATTAACGCCTCCAAGGAGAGGTACGCGTAACAATACAAAGGAGCTTCATCGATAATCGCTCGCTCAGCAATACACCCCTCTAGACGATACCTATTAGATGTGTAATCAATGTAAACTTTCATCAATCGTTCGAATGGGTACTGATATCTCAAATACACTGGCCTGAGATACAAATCCTCCCGGACTAGGTGGATAGTCAAATGAACCATGATAGTGAAAAATGAGGGAGGAAAATATATTTCAAACTGGCAAAGCCTGATGACGAGGATATCCTGCAAAGTTTGCGCTTCATCGGGATCAATGACTTTACTGTTCATTGATTTGAAGAAATAGCAAAATCTAATTATAGCATGTCGAACCTTTGGAGGTAGAATGGAACGAACGGCCACAGCTAGTAGTTGTTGCATCAATGTATGAAAGTCATGTGAATTTACACCAGTAAATTTTAGGTCTTGCAATGAAACAAGGCTTCTAATATTAGACAAATAGCCCTCTGGTACCATAGTACCATGCAAGAATTTACAAAACTCTTTTTTCTCCTTTTTTGAAAGAGTATGAGCTGCAGGCGGCAAAAAAGTCCGATTTCCTTTTGTTTTAGCTGCCAGCTCGGGCCTAATACCCATTTCAACCATATCATCCCTAGCGGCCTTGTTGTCTTTTGTCCTACCCAGAACATTCACCAGAGTATTGATTATATTATCACAAATGTTCTTTTCAATGTGTATAAAATCTAGGCAATGTCTAACCGGGAGGTCACGCTAGTACGGAAGTTTGGTAAAAAAAATACGGTTTTTTCATAACCACGAGTAGACAACTTAGGTCCCTTCTTCCTATATGTTATCTCAATATCTTTCACTTTCTCATACACTTCATGACCATTCAAAATCTGAGGACTCCCACGTTGCTCAGGACACCCATTAAACGCCTTGTGAAGTTTACGATAATGATGATCAGGGCATAACCATCGACGATTTCCCCTGTACACATGCTTGCGATAATGCTTCAAATATTCGGATTCAACATCCCCCCCTCACAATGGGCACGCCTCTTTCCCATATACAGTATGTCCAGAAAGATCGCCGTACGCCGGAAAGTCAGTTATTGAACACAATAACATAGCTTTCAGATTGAGACTTTCCTTCTTATAACCATCAAACACTGGTATCCCTCTTTCCCACAGAATCTTCAGATCATCTAGAAGTGGTTCTAAATACACATCTATGACATTTCCAGGTTGTCGAGGGACAGATATCAACAAAGACAACATTAGATACTTCCGTTTCATGCAAACCCATGGGGGCAAATTATAGATGGCCAAGTACTGTGTTGGGTATCACTACTACAGATACAGGCTATAACAACGGTCAAAAACCGTTGTTATATAAAAAAGCGGACGTTGTTAAAGCGTCCGTTGTAGAAGGTTTTAACAACGGTTAGTTTTCTTAGGGAAACCGTTGTTAAAACTATTAACAACGGTTTTAAATATAAAAACCCGTTGTGGAAAGTGTGACTCAATTTTGGGGGCAAAATTTTAACAACGGGTTTTAATATACAAAACCGTTGTTATAACTAAAGACAACGGGTTGTTTGTAAATAACCGTTGTTGTTTGTTCTTAAAACATAAAAAAAAATTAAATTAAATATTACTAGCTATAAATATTAAAGCATCCTTTACCAACATATTAAAGCATCCTTTACTAACATTCATTAATTGAAACAACATGGCAATGAACCCTAATTTTATCAACAACGAAGAATGGCTTACACAAACGATTGAAGATGATGGGAAGGTTCTCGCCGGGCTTCCCGCCGATCAATACCCATTAATCAAAGCATCCCTTGAACATCAACGGAATTATTGGATTAAGAGGCGTGAAGCAGTCCGGCTTGTCAACAAAGCCTCATCATCATCATCATCTTCATACCCTAGTCGGCCTGTTACTCGCAACTTGGTCGCGGCCGAGAGATATGTTGAGTTGTACTCTTCCAACCTTATCTCCACATGCAAGTCGTGTCCTTGCATATATTCAATCTGTTATTGCAAAATATGAAGCCAATGACCCGGAAGTTAGCGGTATACCAGAGTGGCGTGATTGGTGGCAGGTTGAGAAGCGCTTTTTACGCTTAACCGGGGTTGTTCCGGCTTATTATACATCTTTTGATTTCGATAATTCTTTGTAATGTATTTGGTTTAAAATTAAATGAAATGATCATTTTGAAAGTGTTGAGTTATGCTTGTTTGATTTGCTTCCATTTTTTCAACTCCATAGATCTATCAGTCATCATCAAGATCTGATTATGGCACAACTTCCTAACATATATGGCACAATATCCTAACATATATATTAATTAAAAAACAACTCAAGAACCACACATTAGTATAAATACATTGCATTATCTCAACTAACATGCATTTCCATTATCTCAATATATTCTCCAAACCCTAATCGCTAAAACATGCTCGATCCGTCAAGGACGCCAAAGAAGATGGAAATGAAATAATTAGAAACACATACATGGAAATGAAATAATTAGCAGATCTTTGAACGGAACCTAATGGTCGATAAAAACACATACATTGAAATGAAATAATTAGAACAATAAAATAATGACGATGAAACAAACACGATAATTACAGGAACGTACGTAAAGAGACGATGAAATCAACGGTGACGGTGAGAAGATAAAGCGACGATGAGAAAGAGATAAAGAGACGATGAGAAAGTGTGTGTTTTGTGTTTGTGTTTTTTTCTTCTTTGGGTTTGTGTTTGTGTATTAAGGTTTGTGTTTTGTGGCTGCAGCAGACTTGTGTTTGTGTGGTTTATAGTATGGAAGGTATTGACAACGGTTATTAAACAACAACCGTTGTGAAATATGTTTTGACAACGGTTATAAAAAACACCCGTTGTTAAATAAGTTTTAACAACGGGTTTCAAAAATAACCGTTGTGATTACTTTTCACTAAATTTGCGCCAATTTTGCGCCAAATTATTAACAACGGTTGTGCATGGGTGACCCGTTGTTAAAACTAATAACAACGGTTTTTATAACCATACCCGTTGTAATTTATTTTAGTAAAATTCGCGCCATACATTCTACAACGTCTATTGTGATTTTCGTGAATAATCGTTGTTAAAGGGGCGTTGTAGTTGCCTGGATTTGTAGTAGTGTACTCATGTTTCCATGAGGGTTCATTCCATCTGTGGAGAGTGTTAGACGCAAGTTCCTTGCTTCTTTGGCGAATTCAGGATATTTAGCGTCAAACTCTTTCCACTGTCGACCATCCGCTGGTTGTTTTATCTTTCCAGCTTCAATCCTTCCACTATTATGTGAAGTCAACATTCTTGCATCTTCTTCATTCAAATAAATCCTTATGAATCTTGATATTATTGGAAAATACCACAACACCTTAGCTGAGATCCCTTCCTTAGTCTTATAACGCCATACATAGCATCGCCGATAATATGATAATTTCTCATAATTTTTACGGTACAATATGCAGTAATTGGGACAAGCATGTATTTTCTCATATTCCATGCCTAATTCTATAATCATTTTTTTAGCCTCATATGTCAGACTCGGAAAAACATTACCGTTAGGAAGTATGTCACATAGTAAAGCTAGAAGATCCGTAAAAACCTTATCACTTCACCCATTTGCCCCCTTCAAGTTATATAACTTTTCCACCGCGGACAATTTAGTATACTTCTTACAACCAGTAAATAAAGGTATTTCAGATTGACTCAACTTCTCAATTAAATCATCAGCATTTATTTCCCCATCACTGGGAGCTTCAAAATCATCGAATCCATCATCTTTAGCAAAGTTCTCACCTAAAACAACTTCAGGTGTAAGTGAACGATTGTTTACACACACATTATATCCCCCATCCCCTATATCTAAACCAGCAGTTTCAGGTGTATGATTATTTACCTCTACATCAGATTCCCCATCCTCATCCTCTAATTCTCCATGAAAAATCCAACGCCTATAATCTCTACTGAAACTATTCTTTTTAAAGTGTATTTTGACATCTGGGATAGGCAAAACCCTAATATTGCCACATCTATTACAAGGGCAGGGGAGTGATGAGTGGATATGAAAATTTTCACTAACGAAATTGTAAAATTCAGCAATTCCGTCATTATAAATGGTATCACCAATTTCACCATCAATCATCCAAGTACGACCCATATATAAGCCAGTAGCTATGAAAATGAGATTACCCTTTTTAAGCTATAAAGATTAATGACGGCGACGACGACAAAGATGACTTGTTCACCATCAGTCATTCTATTACTAATACCATTGAAATTTCATTTATTTTTAGAGTTGCATAATTTAAGACGGTTCTTATAAGAACCGTTGTAATTGTGCATGCATGCATGAGGTGAATAATGGTCAAACAACAAATAATAATAGGGCATGCATTGGTAAACTAAAATCACAAACTTTTCAGATTTCACAGTGGATCTGTTTTTACAACGGTTTTAAGAAACACCGTTGTTAATTGCTGTAATATGACAATGACTTTAAAATAACCGTTGTTGATATATGTAATATGATAAAGGCTTAACAAAGAACCGTTATCATTTTGTCTTATTATTATTATAACGGTTCCAATTCTTATTATGTTATTATGCAGTTTCCATTCTTTTTTATTATTATAAGTAGAAAGTTAGTCATTATAATATTTTATTTGGTTGATCGCCTTTGAGTGTAAGGAGTACCATACTCCCGGAGGACACAATAATTTTTCTAGTGATATTTTCTCTGAATTCCAGAGGATGGGTAACAAAAAACGTAACAAATATCATAAATAATTAAACTTTAATTCAAATAACCACCATAATCAAAATACAACTCATAATGTCAGATAATAATTAAAGACTTAATTAAAATCTGATGAAGTATTAGGATAGTCTTCATGCCCATTTTCGGCATAGATCAAGTCGTAGATCGACTCTTCATCATCAGCGGGCAGCGCAGGTGGAATGGCCTCTTTCTCTCATGACATAGGCACGGTGGCAGAAATGTGATGCCTCCTGTAATGTCTCAGCACAAGATGATCAACATGGGTCGCAACCCATAGATAAGGGCCCTTTTGTCTTGCATCCGAATAGAAGTCCTCTTTCCCCGCATCTTTCCCCGCAAATCTAGCCCCTAATTTTCTTGCCTGACGAAAACTATCATTGCAGTTAGCTTTGTCAAACTCGATAAAAGCGAAGTCTAAAAAACCTTGCTTGTTTGTAAACACAGGGTACACTTTTTTAACCGCAATGAAACCGGAGTCATGAAGCATTTGCGTCAACCACCCAAAATTAGGGTTTAAATCCTTTCCATTCACATCATAACGAACCGAGAGATTATGGAGAATGCAAGTAAAAGGTTGTGCGTAACGAGAACGTGATTGTAGCTCTGATACACCAGCCATACTTTTTTTAGAGAGAAATTAAAGAGTAAATGTTTGATAATTTAGATTTTGACCTAAACCATTATGAAGACATGTTTATAGAATTATTTTGGTCAAATTGTATATAATTTGTAAAATTGAATATTTATTAAAGTTCTGATAAAGTTTTGCATTCAGTGGTCAAACTGAGAAATCTAATCCAATAGTGACAACGATTGAATTGAAAAACCGTTCTTTCATAATTGAAAAGGATAACGGTTACAAGAAACCCGTATCTATAACATAACAACGGGTACCACAAACCGTTACTGGTGCTAAGTTAGTAACGGTTTTTGAAATGCCGTTTTATTAAATTGGTAACGGTTGTCTAACAATTGTTGATAAGAGAGATTTATAACGAGCTTTTGGAAACCGTTAAAAACGTTTTTGATAACTGTTTGTTAAGTAGCCGTTGTCACATAGTTTTCGTGGGAAACCGTTATTCTCATTATCGCGGTCTAGGTTTTCGCCAATATTTGGAAAACGGTAATCTAGGTGTCGTTATTAAATGCATTAAACCGTTGTGATACGCTCCTTATTGATTGCCAGATTTGGCGTAGTGCTAGCTAGCTTTCGTTGTGTCCATATTAGACGATCACTTCTTTTTATTGGATTTGTATTTCAGTTTTGGTATTGTAGTTTGTATCCGACTAAACATTCACTTACTTTAATTTAACGTTCTTTTATGGTCTATTTGATATACTCTACCACTGGCAACCGAGATGGTAGCACTTATATTGGCTAAGGTAGGCCTTGGTAAGGCACTTTGGTAGATGGGGGTGTTACAGTAACACCCCCTTCTTACCCAGCCAAAGTAATGAGAGGATGTTACCATCTCGGTTTTCTAAGGCGGTGAATCAGAGTCGCAATTGAGAAATATTTAATATAAATAAATTTTTTAGTGGATTACATAAATATAAGTGAATGAATGAATAAAAGAAATAATACAACTTATGACTACTATACTCTTCCAATTAAGTGACACTCGCATCCAAGTCCAAAGCTCGTCCCGTCTCCCGCGTGACACCAAACACAACTTATAAATGACTGCTCCCCATATGAATGGAAATACCATATGGATCGACATAGGCCACCCTGGAAATAGGTGACAATGTACACACAACCCAAACAAGTCATTTTAAATAAATAAGCATAAGACACGATGCAATATGTAAGAATGCAATAAGTTACTGAAATGAACGGGGCACGATTATACAATCACCACACCGGTAATGGGAGACGCCTAGACGTACCCATAACCACACTGATACCACGGACACGCCCACGACACCACATCTTTTAAATAGGTACTCAGAACACGTCCGTGGTACCGGGTCCGGAAGCCAACCAGATCACCTGCCAGACGTCATGCATCAACCACACCAGTCCCTCCGTAATCAAGTCAGAATGGGCACATACCTCTTGGTGTGGGAAGCTACAAGAGGCGACTCAAGCGTTAGATGGTCTCCCAATCGTCTTACGCCTCCTCAACAATTACCGCAGCCTCAACAAGTACGACAATATTCAAGGCATAATATGCAACACAACATATCACATAAGACTAACTATGAAGTTCACCTTCCACACATGCCTTAATACCCATTTCTCAAATGATTATGACTCCTCAAGTCATCATAGACCAACATCATGTTATAATGCATTTCTGACAATATAATTACCTCCTTAGCAATACTATTAACTACTAAACATGTTATAATGAAAATGCTCTAATCATGTGAGACTAATTACAACATTAACAATAACACAAGCAATACACACATTATTGAAACCGAGTAGGATTAACCTACCTTTTAGCAATCTTGACACGCCACTTGAATCCGACCTGATTATGTCTCATAAAACTGTCTCATCCTAAACAACTCACATAATACCATCACAACACATCCTACATTATTATACAATATAAAATCCCTTATTATTACCCAATAACTACCCATATTACACATATTACACATACTAATCATATTATATATTAATCCTACAACATCCAAGATGACATGGCATCACCACATTACAATAAGGCTGACTTGTCGATATAATAGAGAACAACCTCAAAGAATAAAAACGTTCTGCCACTAATTACAATCCTCTCCTATTTCTTTCCTTTTTTTGAAGTACAATCTCCCGTATTATTATTATTTCTTTCCTAATATCGTGCCACTAATTATGCATAATCTTAACACTAAAAAATATATACTATTATGATTAACTATAGATAAAATCTTTCCTAATTAAAATTAAAAAGATATGATAAGAGTTAATCACAGAAAAAACTCTCTAAAATTACATAACAAGTAATATATTTTTTTTACACGGAATATTGCAAAAAATAGAAATGGTATACTTCACATATATTTAATTCGAAAAAATATTAGAAAATATTGCATAAAATAAAATATTGCAAAAAATCAGAACGATATACTTCATATATTTTAATTCGAAAAAATATTAGAAAATATTGCATAAAATAACTGCATGAAACAACTGCTTTATAAAATATTGTAATATATTTTATTCCACAAAATATTGAACTATATATAATTATAACAATAACTTAGTATAATAATAAAATTAATCACACCAAACTTTCCTTTTGAGATGACATAACTGCTCTCTACGTAATTATTGTGATTGCTAGGGATAACAATCACAAAAGATTCCTTCCAAAGATAATTTTCCTCTCCAAAATGGATCTGCAACGTCACAAAAGGGATCAAAATTGAAATCAAAATGTTGACTATATGAAAACGGAATTGGTCAAAGATTGACATAAAGATTGATGAGTAATATTAAATATATTATTACTAAAATTAAATACCAATAAGTAACATACAATTGATAACTCCTATGATAATAGGATATTCTATTAGAAAGATTTCTATTAATCAAATCATATACATATAATTACAACTACAATTTCACAAAATAAACGATATTTGAATATATTTTATAGTGGTAAATATTTTTAAAAACGCATATAAATAGAACGTATCATAAATAAACATCTTTCAAACACTACTAAGCAATCATAGAAAAAAAACACAGAAAACAAAAACTCACCATCTCTACTCGCAAAAAAATGGCTCAAAAGAACTCTCAAGTGGCATGCATGACCCGAAAAAACACATTTGTGTCATCCACAATAACCCAATTGAAAGAAAAAACAGGGAACCAATCTCTGCATGCTAGCGTTGTGCGGAAATGGTACCGTCCCGACTTTCGTGCCCCTAACCAACATGGAAGTATCGAAATGCTTTTACTGGATACAGAGGTAATTTTTAAAAAATTTAAATTATAATTTATTTTTATCTTATTATATTATATTAATTATATATTACTCACTCCATACCAGACCAATGGTAACATTGACTGTTTTGCCACTATTCATGGTCATAGGGAATCTTCGATATTATTCTTAATTTATAAGACAAAATATAGTCATGTGAGATCTTGTTTGATTTATCGTCATGAATGCTATAAGAATATCAAATTTTTATAATTTTTAATAATGTGTAATCAAAGATATTTACGTTGCAAAATGTGTCTCGACAAGTGTGAAAAAGTCAATGTTACCATTGGTGAAGGAAATTTCCTGTGTTACGTAAACACCACGTCATATTAATGATGTGGTGTTACCCACTAATAAGATGTGATTAAACTGCCATGTCAAATATAATAAGAGAATCAATTAATAATCCTTGAAGATATTATTTAACCGCAAAGATTCTTTGTCCCCACTAACTCTTAATTAGCCGATTATACTTTTGGGAATTGGCCTAAAACTAATTAAATTGCAAATTTGTCCCTGCACAAGTATATGAAAATAATACATGTAACTCTGTAAGTGTTGCTTGCTTTTTAAGTGCAATACTACCTTGCTACATATGCTAAGCAGAGTATGAATTAAAAAATCACATGATAGTCAATATAAAGTTGGAATTATGAAGAACACACAAATGCTTAAAAAAAAAAAAAAAAAAAAAAAAAAAAAAGAAATATGTCCTTCTAATTTGACTACTGAAAGCTAAATAAATCGACTAAAATTCTACTAAGGTAACTAATAATAGAATTCTAATTCGGAGTGGAACACTAAGTGCACAGTTGCCACAATATAATCCAGTTGCTTTCGTCTTTTTTTCATCGATCAAAAGCTCTCAATTGTCATCTGCAAGATAAGATAGCAATAAAACAAACAAAATACATTACATACCAGAAAGTTCTATAAGAGATGACAATCAGTATATAAAGATGACAACTTGGGCAAAAGTGCAAGGGTTATCGTTGATATACTTACAAGTGTGTCCTTTACTTGTCGATTTTTTTCTCTTCTCAAGGGCTCCTTTCAATCTTGCATTAGATTCCCCCAATGGTCTTCTCGTTGTGGGATTTTTCACTTGTAAAACCTGATTTATGTTCGTCTCGACTTCACCAGTACCATCATCGTCTGATTGCGAAGAACTACTATCACTAGACAGATTAATATTTGCAACATGGTTTTCTATCTCTTTTAACCAAGTTGATAAATACTTCTCTGCAATCTTAACCCCATTGAAATCTAGCACACTTTGGTTTATGGCCATATAAGCTTTCTGCATTAAGTAACTTCTCGTGAGTGTCACAGAATGTTTCGATGTTCCATCATTCAAGCTAGCGCATTCGACTATTCTTGCTCCTTTTTTCACATCTTTGGTCCATCTCTTCAGTATGTAATCAGATGGAATCAAACTCATTCCATATAGATTTAGAACTTTCAAGGCGTGACAACATAACAAACCCTTTGATTCAAATTTCTTACATATACATGTCACAGAACCACTCAATGGAGCAAACTTCATCACGACAAATTCCACTGTTTTTGTCTCTTGTTGTATGACATGAAAAAAATGATTATCATCGTTGGCATAACATTTTACGATCAAGTGCAATGTATCATAAAACTCTTTCTTAAATTCATCAAAAATAGTAAGAGTATAAACCTCAGCAGCCTGTCTCAAAATTCCACTATCTCGAGCAGCATACTTTGGCTTTCCCATCCTGCAACGAAAGTCTAACTTTCTCTCTTTGGAGCGCCATCGCTCAGCCACCTTTTGTACATGATGAACAAGGCAACTTAATGGCATGGTCTTACAAGATATCTTGCGAATTACACTATTTGTACTCTCGCTCCTTTGCGTGGATCTTACCCCAGCAAAAAATATATCTTGACTAAATGCTGGGCACCATTTACTCCGACGCTCATATAAACGTGCCAAGCATTTATGATTTGTGAGATCGTAATCAGCTATCATTTTTGACCAAGTTTCCTCAAACTCAAGTTCAGAACCACAACCATAGACAAACTTATTAAAAATGTCCTTAAATCCAGAAACTGATAATTGATGACTTAGATGTTTTCCAGCATTTTGAGATAAATGCCACAAACATAAACGGTGTCTAGTATCTGGAAATACCTCTTTGATAGCATTTGCCATAGCTTGGCTTTGGTCATTGAAAATAGTTGTCGGATGTCTATTACCCATTGCTTGTAAGAAGTTTTTGAACAACCAAACAAACGTCTCAATAGTTTCATCAAATAAAAAAGCACATCCAAACACAACATTTTTCTTATGGTGGTTAATTCCAGTGAATGGGGCACAAATCATACCATAATTATTAGTTTGGAACGTAGTGTCAAAAATGATCACATCCCCGAAGCACTCATTGTCTATTAATGATTTCCCGTCGCGCCAAAAGAAATTAGTCATGTGGCTGTCCTCATCAAATTGTACTGTGTAGAAAAACAAGGGATCATTTTGTTGTTCTATGCAAAAATGATTTACCGGACTTTGGGCGTCTCCCGCTTCTAACTGGACCTTTTTTTTCGTGCGGATATGATTATTTAGATCTTCTAATGTAAACAGGACTTTCGTTTCTCCACCTTTTTCACTTGCTATGTATGCAAATGTTTGAGCGGGTCCGAAACCTGCGTCAACCATCGATGATATAACGGATGCATCAGCAGGTTCAATTTTTCTACCCGACCGTAATAAGTGTTTTTCGTCGTCTGCTGCCATTTCATGGTTATGTTCATCATAAAAGGCAACAACAGACCATATACCACCCTCTTCTTTAAACCTAATGAACGCTTCACACGTTGTCCGAGTATCCAAACGATTTTCAGATTCTGCATTTGATACTCCTTCATTTGAACATACAAATGTGCGTGTAGTGATTTTTCCTTCTTTGTTACGACGGAAAACATGCTTACGGATGCTAAAACCCCTCTCAATTGCATATTTATTGTAAAATGTATATGCTTCTTCTTCACTACTAACAGAGGGACCAATCCTAATCACATCGTCCCTACTTCGTTGTAAAATAACAGACGTACCTTGTTCGTGTTCGCAAAATTGACGGTCATCGTTCACATTTGATTCATGTTTCACAGTATTAAGTATGACTGCAAAGTATGAAGATCACACTATAATAGAACAATTCACTTCAATGGTAGTTTAATGCTTGTTAATCACTTGCAATACGGCTGATTAACAAATGGGAAGCAATATAATATAGGGTATAGACAATTTGGCGGCAATATGAATACACTTTCAGTCAACTTGGAATATTATAAAGGCAATTTGGCGGTAGATTATCATACTTTTAGTTCGCTTTGGCGGTAAATTTTGGAAAAACCACTAATAATCATGGGAGATATTTGAGGATCATACGGGAATCTCAATAGTTTGGAAAATATCTGCAAGACTATTTTACTATTTTTACATGTCAATTTAATTAAATTGTATTGGTGGGTAACACCACATCATTAATATGAGGTGGTGTTTACGTAACACAGGAAATTTTCTGCCATTGGTGTGGTATGGAGGGAGTATATGACATTTATCATTCCTATTTTCCTATAGAATAATATCATTCAAGCTTCAGTCAGAAAATTGATAATTGATCAATTTGATCCAAGGATAGTGGAAGGTGTCGCGTACAGGTTAAGTGGATTTACCGTATCTGCAAACACTGGATCAGAAATTACAACCCCTCATCCCTTCCGTTTGCACTTTGAATTTGGTACCTTAGTACTACAATCAAACCTTACCATCCCTATGTATGGTTTTTTCCATCTATGAGTTTGGTGATATAGTTGCGAATGAACTTTAAACAGGTATTTCATAGGTAACGTCTTATTACTCATCATTTGATTCAATAATCACACAATATATGTACGACTCTTAAACATTAAATAAATGCATGACAGTAGATGATTGTATTTCCATTTCAGATGTTGTTGGTCATTTCGTCGGAGTAGGAGAAGTGAAGCAAACTACCGGAGGTCGTCCACTCAGGACAATCAAACTAGAGAATCTGGAGTAACAACTTTTATTTTTCTTAATTTTTCTTAATCTAGCTGTTTCACAACTTATCTCTAACTCATTTAGAAATAATTTACCTACTGAGTAAACAAAATGTTTTATCTGACTTAGAACAAACTAATTACAATTGTAGGGGTGAACAAATCGCGTGCTCTTTATGGGGGAAATATACCAAGGAAATAGACGAGTATATTGCAACCTAGAATCCATCAAGTGAACCAACAATTATGGTGATTCTGTATGCACAACGGATACTTTTCCAAGGTATTTATGACATTAAGAACCTGACCTCACCGATTATTTAAGGCATTCTAAATATTAATGTTTCACACAAGACAAGTGAGGGTGCAGACATCAAGGTATGCGGCAAAGATAAACTTTATTATCTTATATCGTGACATATGCATTAAAGAAAAATGAGATGTCGATAAATTTGTATACATTTTCTCTGCCCTATATAAGATTTTCTCTTTCCTTGATGTTGACTACATTTTCTATTCCCTCCATAATAAACTTAGTGTTCTACATATATCTTATAGGTTGATGGAGGGTAACGATCGAGTGGCATCCCGTATAACTCGGATCACTCATGAGGATACATACATTCTTTCGGGCGATAATATAGTCAGCATCAAGGAAATCAAGAAATGCAAAAAGGTACATATTCCACATAGATGGTTATCATTAATATACAATTTTCGACTACTATAATTATTGTTTTAATTATTGTGTTAATCCTCTTGAAAAAAAAAACAGGCTGGTGATTATGTGACACTTGCAAATATAGATGATCTTGATACAATAATTGGATGGTACTATGATTCGTGCAAGATATGTAGAACGAAGTGTCAACTTCATGTGGCTAACCATTGGTATTGTAAGAAGGCAGACTGTGAAGGTTGCACAGAAGGATTGAAAACTAATGTTCCAAGGTAATATATTTGTCAATTAACAAAAAACACATACTTCTAAAATATTTCAGAATAAAATTAACAAATATAAGAGCTGATTTTCATACCTTCATGCGCAGGTACCAAGTAATATATCACGTTGTTGGCCTTTTGAATGACTGTGCAATATTCACCCTCTTTGAAAACCACATCAAGACATTAGTCAAAGTGTCTCCTTTAGAACTTCTGGCTGCCCAGGAAAAAACAAAGATTCCTGAAGATTTAGCAATTTTTATTGGTAAGAGGTATGTATTTAAGGTTCGTGTTAAGCAAGATTACAACATTGACCAAAAGTCGCGAAGCTACACGGTGATTAGTATGAGTGATGATCCGGAGGTTATGAAGAACTGGGAGGAGAAATATCAAGCACTACAGGTATTTATAATAATTTTAGAACACATCAATTTGCTACATAAAACAACAGAAGTATAAATTTATAACATGATTTGTATTATTACTTAGGACCGTACAAACGTACCAAAGTCTCACACAAGTGCAGAACTGGAGTCAATCACCCAAAATGAAGATGGCACTAACATTGGGGACATGGTATTCTTTTCTCCTATTCACATATATATTTAAATTTATTTATTGTATTATGACTCCAACTCCTATTTTTTGATTTTTTTTTGGTATTTTTTCAGATAATATCCTCAAGAGGATGAGGCTGGTGACACTGATTGTCAATTGATCGATGTACTAGATCATACTCCTCTTCTTAAAAGGAGGGTCTCAAGGATGCTAGGAGTTGTCAGAGATGAAGATAAAAAGTGAGACCTTTTTCACCTTCATAACCATATGCATTTGTGTAATTCCCTCTGTTTGTAGTTTCACGAAATTATTATGCAGTTTTTTCAACCTGTTTCACAAAAAAAAAAAAGTATAAGGCCAATGTTCAAAATATGACTACCAGATACCCCAAATACACCAAAACGTTATGTAACTGTCAATTTAGAATTAGCTGCTCATATACATAAAACCTTCATTTTCTATTGTCAAAATTTAAATGCTTTGCGCCAAAATACACTTAGAGACACATTCAGAAAAATGTGTCCATTGTGTCACTACTCCATATAATATATAGCATTTGAAAATACTTAGCTCATTTGCACAAAAAAAGTATAAGGCCTATGTTCGAAATATGATTACCAGATACCCCAAATACACCAAAACATAATGTCACTGTCAATTTAGAATTATTGCCGTCTTATACATTAAACCTTCATTTTCTATTGTGAAAATTTAAACGCTTTGCGCCAAAACGCACTTAGACACAAATTTAGAACATTTCTATAAAAACTCAATTGCCTTATTTCAAAGTGTCCTTGGATGTGGCGCCAAAAGGCATTTACACCGAAATTCAAAACAATGGATTATATTTTCCCCTCCAAAACAGAATTTAAAATTGGAAATAATCTGCTCATTTTCATAAAAGCTTAATAGTTTTCCTAATCTGAAACGCTAATCGTTTGGCTCCAAAAGACACTTATACAGAAATTCAAAACATTAATTTTCCCTCAAAAACCAAAATTAAATTTGAAAGTAATATCCTTATATACAGAAAAATCTGTTCATTTTCTAATTTAAAATTTTAATCGTTGTGCGCCAAAAGACACTTAAACATCTGCCCTATCTTTTGCATCCAAAATTTAACATTAAATTTTTTTTGCGCCAAAAAAAAACTCCTACAAACATTTGAAACCTAACAGCCACTCATATATAATCGTTATGTCACTCCATTAGCCTGCACAAAATTAGACACAAATTATCATTATGGATCCACCTTCATCTGATCACGGTCAAAAGAAAAGAAAAGACATTCAAGGAGTAACGAATCAAGATAATCCTGATATCAAAATTCAGATCACATACGATATTATGAAGAATCAAGGTAATCCAGATAACAAACCATATGTCATTTTTCTACACCTATAGCAGATATAGGTAACCTACCTGAGACATAGTAGCCATAATCATATTCAAAACTTAGTGAACTCGAGAGGTGAAAGACTATATTATCTATATAATTTGCATGAGAATTATTATTGTATATCTGAATCTTAAAAAGTGTAGCATCATCATAAGCTATATAAATAAAGATAATTTATGAAAGATAGGTGCATATGACATTTGCCTATTGACTAACCATGTTTTGTGTAATAATATTAACTACTGAGCAGATAGTTCATCAACATATCCAACTCAACAACTCGATTGCATCTTGGACACACACCTCAATAGTAGTTCTAAAAGTAGAAGTAAAGAAAAAGCTATTATTTCTGAAAACCCTGAAGGTATTTAACAAATTGCCAACTTATATATTATTTTAAACAAAGTCCTTTAACCTAAATCTCTAATGATTCTCATATATTTTTCTCTTTTCATATTCTATCGTGTGCTTATGATGACATACACAGGTTTTGGAAATAGGTGTCTTATTGCCACACCTCTGACAGATATAAGCAATAGCAATTTCAATCTCAGAAGAAGTAATCGAGGTGAAAAAATATAAAGTTCCCATTTACGTCCTATAGAATTATGTCCTAAATCTCTATTATGTCTGTTTTACCCTTTCCCATATTGTGTCTGTCTCTAAATACATTCACAAATACTTAAGCCAGGATATCCTATCATTTTACGTAAAAGTTTATTATGCTAGGTGCATATGATATTATTTAAGTGACCAACAATATTCATATGGTGTTATTTGAATAACAAATAAGCAGAGAAGTCACTGCCATTTCCGACTCAACAAATTTTAACCAACAGCGACTCAAAGCGCAATGATAATAGTAAGAGTAAGGACGAAGGAAAAGCTCCCATGACTGAAAACAGTCAAGGTATTCATTATTAATCTCACATCTATACTATTATGATCACATACTTTTAACTAATTGTTATTTTTACCATATATTCAACATTCATTGTGTTATATAACCCATCATACACGTCGAACATATTGGACAATCAGTATTACAACTAAGCAAATACAATGAGATGGAAAGACCTGACGTCCATGTTTCTCTATGCGTTCCACTTATGGACCAGCGTCATGGTAATTATATATTCTGCTAAACTATAATTACATTGATGGGTGTGATGTCGTCGGGTCACATCCAATCAAACACATTTATAATACTCAACAAACAACTAGTTAGCGGTAAGTCGAGGTCGATCCATGGGACGGTGTGCTTTGGGTTCTAAGTCTATCTACCTCAATTTAGGCTAGTGTCACGATTGATTTGGGTTTGTAGTTGTGTCCTAGGCTAATGCAAGCAATAAAATAAAGCAAACAATGAACTAAGAAATGTAAACAAATGACTAAAAGCACTAGAATGTCATGGAGTAATAGGGGATTCATGGTGTTGATCATACAAACATGTTTACAAAATTGCAAGCAATTAATGTTGTAAAGGAACCGAGTTGGTTTATGTCTTACAGTTCATAGGAAGAGTTGGGTCCCGAAGCTGAATCGATTAGATTGTACAACACCTACAAGTCGACATAATTTCCTCCTATTCAACTTCTATGCATGGTCTAACAAGACTCGAGTTGGTTTATATTTTACAAGTCTTGTTGAGTAGATAAGAGATGGGTAAAAATGCAAGGATTCATAGGCTTAGCATTTCATCAAACATAACATGTGCATAAAGTTGAGATCACAGCAAGCAAGCAATTTGATTATGAAAACATATTAGATTAAACATGACTAATCCCATGTTGGTTTCCCCTAATTACCCACTAATCCTAGTTAAGAGACTACTCACTTATTATCATGGTAAACATGTCATTAATGGTGTCAATCATCACAACAAGTGTAAACATGATAAGAGAATGAGGAAATAAACAATAAAGTGTAAAGGGTAAAAGAATTATACCAACTTAAGATGATCCAAATATTAAAGCAAAGAATAATAGAAGAAACTTGATTGATTGATGAAGAGTTGTCAATTCTCCAATAATAACCCAATAATTTTCAATTACCCAATAATAAACTTGAATAATAAACTTGAACAATAATTAAGGAAAGATTAATGTGTAATTTGTGGAAAGATTAAAGAGTAATCTTTTCTAATCTACTCCTAATCTAATCGAAGAGGAATTTCTAATATGGGAACTTGGTCTAATCTAAAAACTTGATCCTTTGATTATTACAAATGGGGTATTTATAGTAGGGATTCATTAGGTTAAGCAAGGGTAAAATAGTAACTAACAATGCTAATTGTTGAGTAGGGAAATGCTCCTCTCAAAGAAAGATGCTAGTCTCCTTTTTGCTAGTCTTTCAAAAATATGCGCATCTTTAATGGAGAAAGAAGAAAACGAAAGTTGCTGTAAGGGAATCCGAGCGGCCTAGGGGTCGGGACGCTCGGATTGTTGGTGTAATACCCCGTATCTTATATAATCGATTAAACAGATATTATTATATATTAGTTATTATACATTTCATATTGGTTGCATCGTAATATCGTGAATGTTATTAAGTCGGGTTTATATCGTATATGTTGAGTCAGGCTACATCACATATTGTCTTTTGGGTCAAGAATCGTATCACCCATCTACCCATCTACATTTACCCAATTACCATACCAGTTTAAACCATTTGCCTTACCCGTAACATGTAACCATCATTTACCCTAAACCTAATCTAAGAGCCGCTCTCCCTCTCCCCTCTTTTAACAGTTGAGTCATTTATAATTTCATTTTATGATTTATAAAACCATTTCTAAACCTAGAGAGAGGGAGAGGAAGAAGAATTGTCGAGCCTTTCATTTGATTGAAGATTTCTCATCGATTCCAACCTAATTCGATCTCCCTGTTTGTAAGTCGATTTCATTCCATTGTTTATACTGTTTTAAAGTGTTCGTCTTCAAAAAGTTTGAAAAGAGAGTCCTGTTTATTTGATGTCTAGTTTATGCATATAAAATCTCATAGTCAAATTCTTTATGGTTTGTCCTAGGTGATTTATTTATGAACATGTCGCTGAAAAGTCCGCGAATCTGATTTGGTTGTGGAAAATGATTTGAAACCCTAATTTTTATGTCGATTCAGTTATGAGGCTTCTTCATACATCATCTTTGTATAGTCTATATGATAATAGGATTTGGAATTACTGCAAAATGATGTTTTAAACTCGTTTTATGAATCAATACTTTTTATGCGACGGTTTCTGTCAGTTTTTGGAAATCAGTCTGAAAACCCTTGATAAGTTTGGAATTTGAGAAAAACACGTTAGATATAATTTTTAGCTAAGACTCATGGGGTTCCAATCCAATTGGCCTTGTATCAATTTGATTTTTCTGGAATTAGTTATATATTTTATTCCGAGTCTGTCATGTGCTGGAAAATCAGGAAAAATCGTGTTTGTCCTTTAAGTTGATATTCCTTATAAGTTATGATGAGTCTAGGTTATGTGCATGATTATTTGATTGAGTAGGTGGTAATTATACATAATTATGTTATGTAGGTGATGGATATGTGAAGGATCATAATTGATTGCTTGTGTGCTTGGATTGCGAAAAGGTAGGGAAATACACTTGACTTATTATCGTTGTTGTTGAATTGTGTTGACTTGTTTGTATTTCATATGACCAAACTGTGAACGTTGACTTGATTCGTGGTTGTTGATTCATGTTATGATTCATATCCTGGAATGTGCTTGACTGAATTAATCGTATTGAGTATATTATCACAACATTCGGTAACCGGCATGATTCTATGATTTACCAGTCCAATGATATACATATTGTGTTGCATTAATTTCTTGAGCATTCATATGCATTGGAGATGGAGGAGGTTGTGGTGACGTGGTGTGGTGATGATGATGTTGTGATAAGGCCCAGGCGGGTTCTGCAGGACTTGCTCTGGTGTCCTCAGCTGTGAGCTGGCAGATCGGCTACGGTCGATATATAGTCTACCGGGGATCGGTATGGCTGGGTTGTACGGGTTATGAGTCGCGATGAGATGGTGGTGGTGACGGAGGAGCAAGCATATCATACATACTTGTTGCATTGTATTACCCTACTCAACCTCGTGGTTGACCCTGTGTATTCGTGAACACCTGCGATGAACCTTTTAATGGGGAGCAGATTGACAGGTACCTCAGAGACAGATAGGAGCTGGATGGGAAGGGAGCTTGGATTGCCTGACTTAGAGCTAGCCCACTTTTAGTTCTGTTTAGTTATCAGACTTTATTTTCAGTTTGAGACTTGTTTCATTTCAGATGTAAACATTTATAAACTTTTAATTTAAAATATTGTTTATCTTTCCTTTGTTATTCACTGCCTCGGATTTCCGAGATGGTAACACCCTTCTTTATCTAAGGAGTCCTAGTCCAGGCCTTTAAATAAATGGGGGTGTTACAATTGGAGCAGAGGACGAGCGGATTCAAGCACGGGACGCTCGGATAAAAATAAGGGAAGACGAGCGGATTTGGAGGGTGGACGAGCAGATTCCTGTAGCAAACGAGCGGATTGGGTCTCGGGACGAGCGGATTGGCGGACAGCTTCTTTGTTTGACCTCGGATTGTAAAACAGACGTCATTTTCTCATTCAGACTTCTATTAGAGTGATTCAAAAGCGTAGATCACTTGTTTTTTCGACGCTGTTCCATCTAGCATACTTTCAGAGCCAAATGAGCAATTATTGGTTTAGGTTTCGAGCAATTTCTTCTTGTGATGCCTTCCCTCTCGTCATTCTTACTTTTTAACCCTATGATCCATCTATATACTCTTTATTCCTACATACTTGGCCATTATTCTCGCCTCCACTTCATACTAGTCCATCCAATATAATCAAAAAATCTTCCAAATATGTATGCAAGAGGGGGAAATTCCGCCTCATTTATCTCCTTTTCTACAAAACATATGAAATACGCTAGAAAAGCAAATAGGAAGGTTTTGACGGATAAAATGGCCATAAAATGTTATAATAGTATGCAAAATAGGCTCAATTAGGGGACTAAATGTGTGCAAATAATGTTCACATCATACATTCTGTTAAACTATAATTACAATTATACATCCCATCTTTCTGAAAATGCCTTTATTGAGATTATTCATGATTAGGTTTGCGAGCATGTTATTTATGCGCAAGTATAGCAAGAAGGAAGAGAAAATTGAACATTTCAAATAAGTCATCGATGAATGCAAAAGATTCACATCAATTACAGAGTTATCCTTCAACATTTCCATTTCACAGTAACACTTATGATATAGCCGACCCCTTAAGTGTGGATTTTAACGGTAACAACCACTTTTCGTTAAAGACAATAGTTGATGACTAATATGATTGTGCATAAATATGTGACAGTATTTATATTGCTTTCTGGTATGTTTAGGAGTGTTCAATATTGATACACTGACACGCAAACTAAAAGCCAACAACGCAAGAAAAAGGAGAAGTTATATCCTATCTGAAAAGGGATCTAGAAATCCGCGATCTGTGCTCGATGAACTTTCTACTTCATCCCCACCTTTGAGCTGCATCAGCACAGGTACAATAAAAAAAAAATCAATTCCCAGAATCATATATTTTGTTATTAGCGAATATCCTATAAACGATTGTAGCATTTATAATGCAGACGGATACAATTTGAGTAGAGGAATGCATTTGTCAGGAAACATATTTGCAAACAGTGCTCCAACTTTGGCAAGTCATCTCGGTTAGACCTAACTACCCTAAATATATTTCAATTTTAGTTTTACAATTTTTTTTTGCATCGGAAATATTATAATGTAATTATTAATGAAATCAAACAACATCACAGTAAAAAAAATTATTGACATCCTATAACAATGACTATGACCGAGTGAACTACCTACTTTAAATATTGCATAATTTCCTTTATTTTACAGGTTTTACCGCACAAAGTGTTCTCAATAATTTTAAAAAGGCAACAATGCAAAGCACACAGGTTATTCAATCACTTATACGAGATCTAAGTTCGTCCTATGAAGAACAGGTGAACAGAGCACACAAGAATGATGTTCTAGGTGATGTCATCAATATTGAGCAACCAACTTTACAAAGCACAAATATCACTCCATCATTGAGAGAGGATATAAACGATGAGCCGTTGAGCGACACAGAGAACAATGATGGTACGGTCGAAGAAGGTATTTAGCATAATTGAAACTATGAGACTCAGTTTAACATTAAGTTATTATATTGTATCATTCTGACAAGGACTCTACTTATTTACATTCTTCTTCACAACTCTACTCCAAAGTTATTGGGATATCGGAGACCCGGAATATTAGTGTACAAAGTGCTATGCACAAATGTGGTATGAAGAGAGAACACCCAAGAACACCAAACCTAAAAAACCTTTGTTCTTAATGTGTTGTAGTGACGGTAAGGTAGAATTACCTTTATTGAAAAAACCACCTCAATTACTCCACGACCTTCTAAGTGGCGTACATCCACAAAGCAATCATTTTATTGAGAACATTAGAGCATATAATACAATGTTCTCCTTCACATCAATGGGCGGCAAAATTGATCATTCGGTAAACCAAGGTCGAGGTCCATATACTTTTAGGATGGGTGGTCAGAATGTTCACTTGATTGGCAGTTTGTTACCAACAAATGGATCCCGACCAAAATTTTGTCAACTATACATATACAATACTAAGGAAGAAGTCAACAATAGAAAGAATGCTGCGAGGTTAGCCATAGAGCTTATATTCTTTATGTAACTATTTACATTGTACGAATTGTTTCATAAGCCCATTGTTGTTGTTCTTTTCTTTTCTTTTTTTCCAGTTCCTGGTGTGATACTTAAAGGTTTAATGACGATCTCATCAATGCTCTAAAATCAATGATCGACGAAAAAAACACTTTGTCAGCAAATTTCAGGATGGCTAGAGATAAAATTAGTTCGGGTAATGCTGGTGACATAAAGATGAAGCTTATTTCTAAGCGAACAACTGACGGTAGAACTTATAATCTCCCAACGGCTTCTGAGGTTGCAGCTCTTATTGTTGGAGATATTGAGAACACTATTTATAAGAGAGACATTATAATTGAGCGTCAAAGTGGCAAATTACAACGTACATCAAAACTGCATCCGAAGTACCTAGCGTTACAATACCCTCTACTTTTTTCATATGGGGAAGATGGGTTTCGACTTGGTATCTCACATAGTGACGTGTTCATTGCTACATCTAGCAAGTCAACTAAACCACATAATGACCTAACATTGCGTGAGTGGTTTGAATTTCGTTTACAAGATAGACCAATTGATAAGGAGGCCCCAACCATATTGCTTTCCTGACGACTATTCCAAAAAATTTTAGTCGACGGCTATTTAATTGTTGAAGGGCAACGATTAGCATATTTCAGATTTAATCAACCTAAACATCGATCAGAGAACTACAATAACCTTGCTAACGCAGGCGCTAGAGGCCAAACAAATACATCTTCAACTAGGAGTCGCTTTATTCTTCCGTCCACTTTTTTAGGATGTCGGGGGTACATGAGGGAAACGTATCTGGATACTATGTGTACATGCAAGTGGTGTGGCTACCCTGACATCTTTATTACTTTCACATGCAATCCAAAGTGGCTAGAAATAACTAAGTTTGTTTAAAAAAGAGGTATTAGGCCTCAGGATAGTCCCGATATTCTATGTCGGGTTTTCAAGATGAAGTTAAATGAGCTTATGAAAGACCTTAAAGAGCGACACATGTTTGGACGCACAAGAGGAGGTAATATGCCAAAAAGTTTTTTTTTTTATTTCCAACTATTTCTAATTATGATATATTTTATTACTGAAACTTATTTACTTTTGGCTCAATCCATTTTGCAGCCATCTACACTATTGAATTTCAAAAGCGAGGTCTACCTCATGCTCATATATTACTGTTTTTACACTGTGACGACAAGTTCTACCAGGTTAAAGAGGTTGACAAAATTATATATGCTGAACTGCCAAATCTAAAGGATGATCCAGAGCTTTACAAAGCAGTGTCGGAGTACATGATGCATGGTCCATGTAGGTTAGAATATCCCAAGTCGCCATGTATGGTTGGATCCACATGCTCTAAACACTTTCCAAAGAAGTTTTGCGAAATAACCACCTCTGATCGTGATGGATATCCTATCTATAGGTGAAGGGACACTGGTGTTACAGTCGTGAAAAAGCAACACAAGCTTGACAATAGATATGTAGTCCCATACAATCTGAAGCTGCTTTTGAAGTACCATGCCCACATGAACATTGAGTGGTGCAACCAATCTAATTCCATCAAGTAGTTATTCAAATATATCAACAAGGGATATGATCGCGTCACTGTCCACACGTCCCATCAGCGTCAAAATGAACAAAATCCTGATGTAGTTGACAAAATTCAGCAGTATATGGATGTCGTTATGTGTCGGCATGTGAGTCCGTATGGAGATTATATGGGTTCGAAATCCATTATAGAACTCCACCCGTCCAACGACTCACGTTCCATCTGCCAGGTGAGTAGCCAGTAGTATTCAATGATGACGACCGAATAGACGACGTCATCAACTGACCCAGTGTAAAAAAGAGCCAGTTTTTAGAATGGATGAAGTGCAATGAAAAATTTAAAGAAGCAAGGGATTTATTGTAAGTGAATTCCTTATGAAGTTTGTGTGGAACAAAAATACTAAAAAGTTCACTCAAAGAGAGCGTGGGTTTTGTATCGGCAGAATACATCACATCTCTCCTAGATGCGGGGAACTTTACTATATGAGAATGTTGTTGAATTATGTCAAGGGACCTAAAACATACGAGGACATACGTACTGTAAATAAATTTGTACATCCTACTTATAAAGACGCGTGCTACGCTCAAGGGCTTCTAGGTGATGATAAGGAATATGTTGAAGCAATTATAGAAGCGAGTTATTGGGATTCCAGATTTTATCTTAGAAAGTTGTTTGTCATATTGTTGACGTCAAACAGTTTATCCAAACCCGAAACTATGTGGGCTGAGACTTGGGATATGCTCTTTGACGATTTCCTCCATAGGCAACGTACATTATTACAAAATCGAGGTATTTATTTGTTTTTTTAACTAATTGCTACAGTTTACTGCTTGTGCATGTATATAATAATACATGACATGTGTATATATATGTAATAATATGTGATTGTGATTGTGGTTGTGGTTTAATTTCATGCGTTTAAAAAATTACAAATTCACAGAACTGAATCTAAGTGCTGAGGAGCTGCGAAATCTTGCATTATGCGAGATCTAATCCCTATTGTAGAGTAATGGTACCACTCTACGCAGATTTGAAAACATGCCATTCCCTGACTATGAAATGGCTACATTAAAATGGAACAAGTTGATATTGGATGAATTGTCATATGATAGAGAGGCCCTGCGCGAAGAGCACATGAGCCTTACAGCCTCTATGACCGAAGAACAAAGATCTCTTTATGAAGAAATAATGGATATCATTCTACATCCCTGGGGAGGTATTTTCTTTGTGTATGGTTATGGCGGGACAGGTAAGACGTTCATTTGGAAGACCTTATGTGCGACACTAAGAAGCCAAGGAGAAATTATTCTACCCGTAGCTTCGAGTGAACTGCAGCAATTCTACTTCCTGGAGGAACGACTGAACACTCCAGATTTGGTATACCCATTAATATAACGGAGAATTCAACATGTTATAGGATTAAACCGGGTACCGATTTGGCGGAGCTCCTAATCAGGACAAAACTGATCATATGGGACGAAGCACCTATGACTAATAGACATTGCTTTGAGGCTCTTGATAGGAGTCTCCGTAATATTATGAGGAATTCAAAGCATGGAGACCCAGATAAACCCTTTGGGGGGAAAGTTGTTGTATTCGGTGGTGACTTCTGTCAGGTACTGCCTCTTGTTCAAAATGGCAGTAGGCAAGATGTCGTTGGCGCTTCAATTAGCTCTTCTCACCTATTGAACGACTGCAAGGTAACCGTATTTGATCTTCGAATGTTTTAACTATATTATAATATTCCATTTATTGAATATTATGAAAAATGATTTTGTTTTGGCTATTCCCTAGGTACTTAAACTGACAAAAATCATGCGTCTACAAGTTAGATCATCCAATTCAAATGTGGAAGAAATAAGGGAATTTTCAGAGTGGCTACTAAAGGTGGGCGATGGATTAGTCGGAAATCCTAATAACGATGGTGAAGTCGATATAGAAATGCCTGAGGACGTCCTTATCAATGAAGCAACTAACCCCGTTGCATCAATCGTCGATATCATATACCCATCGCTAAAAGAAAATTTAGGAAATCCAAACTACTTACAGGAAAGAGAAATTCTTGCACCTACTCATGAAATTGCGGAGTTGGTTAATGAGTATGTATTGTCTCAAATTCAAGCGGAAGAAAGAGAATACCTTAGCGCATATGAGATTAGCAAAGGCGCGGTGAATATAGGTGTTCATGACCTCTATTCAACCGAATTTTTGAACACTATTAGGTGCTCTGGTCTTCCAAATCACATCTTAAGGTTGAAGATAGGCGCTACAGTCATGCTCCTTCAAAACATCGACCAATGGAACGGATTATGTAATGGTACTAGATTGGTAGTCACTGACCTAGGAGAACGTGTTATCGGAGCTACTGTCATATGCGGGAGCAGACAGGGCGATAAGGTATTGATCCCTCGAATAACATTCTCTCCTTCCGATTCATATAAGTTTCCGGTAAACTTTGAGAGGAGACAATTCCCTTTGTCGGTTTGTTTTGCAATGACTATTAATAAGAGTCAAGGGCAGTCTCTGTCTCATGTTGGTCTCTATCTGCCTAAACCGGTATTCAGCCACGGACAGCTATATCTAGCTCTCTCCCGAGTGACAAGTAAAAAGGGGTTGAAGATCCTTATTATTGACAAAGACCGAGAGACTTCAAACTCTACAACCAACGTCGTCTATAAGGAGGTCTTTAATAATTTGTAAATTACGATAGTTACCATTCTGAAGGTTATTATTTAAGATATTTAATAAAGTTATCAGAATACTTTTCTTTATAATTCTTTACATTGATACTGATTAATTTATATATATTATTTATATATATATATATATATATATATATATATATATATATATATATATATATATGTTTTAAGCTTACTTGAATCCCTACATCATCAACAAGAATAAAGTATTTTTACTTTTAAAGGTTAAAGTTAAACTACTAAAACAGAGAGGAATAAGAATAACCACCAAATGAAATAAAAGGAACAAATTCAAAATTTAACAGCTAAAGTAAAACCATATAGGAGCAGCAGATGTACTCCAAAAAAAAACCTTAAGTAAGAACCGCACAAATCTATTGATACGATAGAAATTATTTTCTAACACAACATAACCCAAGATGGACCCAAGATGTTTGTAAAATGGATTTTAGTACCTATTTCTCATTTGTACTTATTTTAGTAGATAGTGATCAATTAAATTTATGTCTTAATCTTACTTGAATCCCTACACTAAATCCACTTTAATTATGTCTACTTTGATCGGTTTAAAGTAAGCTATTAGAACACATACTAATGAGAGAAACCTCAAAATGAAATAAAAGAAAGAAATTAAAAATTTAACAGCTAAATCAAACCGATATAAGAGGAGCCAATTAACTCAAAGTAACAAAAAAGCCCAAGTAATAAATGGCAAAAATCTTGAAACCATAGATACTATAGGTTCCGGTGTAAACTTTGACGCGCTATTCTCTACTTGTGATTGTTTAACTACTACTCTATATAGATTAATTTCCAGAAAATACGAAGATTACCATGAGATGGAGGGACAACCAGCAGGAAAGATTAACAACTTAAAGTAATCAGAATCAAGATGCAAAATAGAGTTGTTGATCAGAATTAATATGCCATTCTATAAGCCACACCATATAATAAAAAAATCAATAATTTCCTAATCTTACCCTATCCAACATATAACATGCCATCAAAACCACAAATTCAATCAAACATAATCTTAATCTCACCATAATTGAAACTAAAACCGAATTGAACTAACCTGAACACCATCCGTAGCCAATCCAGAAAATAAATCTCTGCTATTTGATTAGCTTTCCGCATCTAACACAATTCAACAAAATTTAAAGACACCATTAAATTTAAACAATTGCAGCCACATCACATGATTCACATCTCATAAATTGACAAAATTATAATTTTAATGTAAAATAAAGTACAATACCTAAAAATTACTCCGTAAATATTCATGGAAACAATCAAAAAAGTCAGGGATAAGGTAGGTGATTGGTTTTTGGTGTTTGGAGTAAAAATGGGTAACATGATTTCATCTAACAATAGGGAATTCTTTTATATATATATATATATATATATATATATATGTATATATATATATATGTATATATATATATATATATATATATATATATATAGAGGCAAGATCCGGTGAGTCCACCTATATATTTGAGTCCATAACACAATATCACGCACTATACAAAACAATATCACGAATTTTTTTTTTCGGATTTTTTTTTTCAATTTTTTATTTTCGAATTTTCTTTTTTTCAAATTTTTTTTTTCGAATTTTTTTTTTCAAATTTTTTTTTCCGAAAAAGTTTTTTTTTTTTTTCTGTGATATTGTTTAGTATAACGTGTGATATTGTATTACAAAATAATATCACGATTTTTTTTTTCAAATTTTTTTTTACGAAAAACTTTTTTTTTTTTTTTTTTAAAAAAAAAATTTAATGTATGTTGTGATATTGTTTAGTATAACGTGTGATATTGTATTACAAAACAATATCACGATTTTTTTTTTCGAATTTTTTTTTCAAAAACTTTTTTTTTCAGTTGTGATATTGTTTAGTATAACGTGTGAAACTGTAAGCTGTGATATTGTATAGTATAACGTGTGATATTGTATCATGGACTCACGGACTCAAAAAGATAGGGTGGACTCATGTGATCCTAATTCTATATATATATATATATATATATATATATATATATATATATATATATATATATATATATATATATATATATATGTCGGAATAATTTGATCGGTTTAAAGTAAGCTATTAGAATACATAGTAATGAGAATAACCCCAAAATGAAATAAAATAAAGAAATTCAAAAATTAACAGCTAAATCAAACCGATATTTACATCACCAATTTACTCAAATTAACAAAACGCCCAAGTAAAAATTTATTCTCCCAAATACTTTTTTCTGCCTGGTTCAACCAAAAAATTCAGAAATCGATACAGCTTGCACAGTTGCAAATCGAACTTAGGTGATGTTGGAAGTCATAAAAAAAAAACAAGACATTTGAACATCAGTATTCCTACATCTTTCTAAAGCTATACTCCATAGACTACTACCAAGTGGCTCGTCATTTCTCAGCTCAAATATCAAATATCCATAGTAATAATTGTCAAAAATCTTGAAAACCATAGACAGACAGCCATTGATATACTTTTCCCCCAAAAAATTTAAAATAACAACAAAACATTCTAAAATCATCAAACCGAAGATTGAAGGTCGAAATTACCCGATCAACGGATCTATGTTTGTTTGTTCTGAAGGAAATGTAGATCTATATACATACTAACATATTCATATATGTCTTAATTAATTTGTCATAAAATTAAATACGGATTTTATGCATGAAAACATTAATAAAAGAAGATAAGAAAACATTTTCTCACCATAATAATTTCGGTCATATAGGGCACCAATAAGATCTCCTTCTTGTTAGTTCTTGAGCTTTCCATTAATGGATGAACATACATGACCTCAAAATAGAAGCCCTCCAATTAGTTGCACCCAAGACTATCCCTTAAAACCACAAACTAACATGTACTAGATGTTTATAGTGTGGTTTACCTTAAATTTGATTACTAATACTCATATATTACTTTGATAATTTTAGTAATCTTATATAAACAATTTGGATTAAAATCCAATCTTTTTGATGAAGAAAAGATGAACATGAGAGAGAGAGTAATGCATAAACTTTTTGCATGTGAATGAATAATAATAAGAGAAAAACTCTCAATATTGATGGTAGAAAGGAGGGTGGACGGTTTGGGTAGAGTATATAGCATCTTACCCTTTTTCTTTTTGTCTTCACAAGAAAAATAGGTGTGTAAGATGTGTAAGACTAGTTGTAGGTAGGCATCATTATGTTTATTTTATCAAATAAAATAAAACAACCAAAACCCACTAACACACCCTCCATTTTCGGTCCATATACATAAAATGCACTACCATTTTATTTTGTCAATTTGTCATTTGTCACACAATATGTTACATGTAGTATGATACATGTTATTAATTAATTTAATGCATATTTATCACATAAATATCATTTCATGAATTAATTAAATTACATATAACAAATTGACTAGTGATACTTGATCACAAAAATAAAATGGGTCATATAATTATAATTCACAACATTTTGTAATTATAATTAACCATTCATTCTTATCTTTATTGTTTCTCAAACAATAAATAATTTTAGCAACAAAGCATTTTATTACTAAAATAAATCTTATTTAATCCCATTACAATAAGATATCAATATTCTCTTTCTCACAAATCGAATTGTTCAATTTTAAGGAATTAATTAATCTGTATCGGTATACAATTAATTAACCTTTTCAACTAAGGGAATCGTCCTTTAGGTGTGACCTCAAGGGATCAACTGATCACCACCGTCGCACGACAGTAATGTCAAACTCTAGCCAGCCAATCATTACCGATATGTGTGGACCAGTTGACTATCTATGTAATGTATCATCCCTTCCGTATTCTTGAAATGAGATTTAATAATGATATTTAAATCATGTGATCGCACTATTGTTGAGGACACATTTCCCAACAATCTCCCACTTGTCCTCGACAAGTGTGCGTCACCAATTCTCTTGTCCTATTACTATCTCTCACTCAATGCAAGGTGTCTTTCGGGTCGTACTTGCAAGTGATCATATCGAGAGCGGTTTCCTCGATCTGGAGAATAACTGATTGACCGGAGTTTATCCACCATGGATACCTTCCGAGCGTGGCCACGCATTTCCAGTTCATTACTCCTCGAGTGGCCCTGAGATATTGTTTTAACCCTGACAAGGGGGTGGACAATTCTATCGCACTTATTCCTTCGACTAGCCACTGACCATCATAACCCAAAATATGCCCATTTGACCCCATTTACGAAGGTTGTAGTAACACAAATCAAAGTTAATCTGAAACTGTGCCATCTTAGGTGAACAGTCTTTAGTCAAAAGAATCGACTCATTAGAATACTATAGTAGCTCTCGCCACGACTAGGCTATATAAATTTGCCAGAACTCTATAAGCGGTCACTGCCCGACAAAGTGTTCCTAACAGTCTGCCTATGTGATCGACTAGTCATCTCACATGACTCTATGGCACTTGAACTTGCCATCAATCGCATCACACTCTAGTCACTTCGAGACGTCACCTCATACAAGTGACTATGGGCGAATACAATGTTAATCCGGGTTCACTTTAACGGGGTTCAATTGTCTCTACAACCCGTTTGGATGTAACAAAGTATAATAAAAGAGTTTTAAAGTAAAACTCGAACGACAAATGCGATTATCACATATGAATAGTCAATGCCTGATTACTATTTCATGTTCTATAATCTAATTTGATCTTGTATGTAGTTGTTCATTTCAATTCAGTTGAAATGACATGACTCATCATGTTTAGCCTTTGAGAAGGCTTTGGTTAGTAGGTTTTATCAACTTCTTGTACCTTACTCAACCTTACCACATACTCGTTTTCCTTTGTAATGTATACATTTGCATTACAAAACTTTCTGAGTACGTGTCGAGATCCAATCAAGACATAGGCCCTCTAGCCTAAGAATAGCTCCCACTTTGTTTTCACGAGTGTGCGGGACTCATCCTTCTTGCACATCTCATGATCGCAAGTGTACTCAATTTCCGTTATAAATATCTCTCATTGTTCTTTATTGCCTAGAACGATTCTAGAAAATCTACTTCTTAATTAACATTGCCACAATGGTATCTTAACCATCCTAATGTGTTTTGATTATGGTTTTGTCGGAAACCATGCGCAATCTCAATTGTCAATTGTCACTTGTGTAACACCTTTACACAATATTGCATCATAAACACTTTGCTTTACTTCCTTAATGCTTCTGCAAGCACTTAAGGGTAATCTTTATAGCTTACTTGGTAAAGATTACTTAAATTTGATTTTGAAAATAGTTCATCATACTCAAAGCATATGAAGTGTTATACATCATTTCTTTTTAATTGATTCGGCAGCGGAAGCAAATGAGATCAATCAAATATGTTCAATTTAATTGAACTAGTCATGAATCTTATCAACTTAAGACTTCTTACTGACGCTAATATCATGTGGATTTATCTTCATAAATACGGATATTCAAGATGTATTATAATACTCCAAAAGTCTTAAATCATTCTTGATGATCAATATGTCATCCACATATCGGACTAATAAAAAATTCTGTAACTCCCACTAAACTCCATGTATAAACACAACTTCTCGACTTATCGAGAAATGTTTTATCACATGATCAAAATGTTGATTCCAACTCATTGATGTCCTACTTAAGATTCTCTCTTAAGTTTCACATTATCTTAGGATTGCAAGAATCTATAAAACTTATGACATGTATTGAATACATTCCTTCTTTTGAAGAAGCGGGTTTTAGATTCTCTTGCTACGTATTTCATAACCTCATAATGAAACACAATCCTTAAGAAGATCCAAATAGACTTAAGCATTTTAACTGGTGCAAAACCCTTTGCAACCAATCAAACCTTGAAATTTCTCTTTATTAGTGCAAAACCCTTTGCAACTAATCAAGCCTTTTATATTGGATTTTCATGGCTCTAAGCCTTATATTGAGTTGCGACTTAAACACTCTTATGTAAGTCATTTGTTGATTACTTTCCAAAAGTAATCAACTTGAATCAAACAATTTCTTTTTGTAAGTTATAAGCTCTTTACTTTCTTAAAAGTAGCATGAATTCATCATTTTTAACAAGTGACGAATTTAACCTCCTAGGTTTTGAAGAAACAATGTATAATGTCTTACACAAAACGTCTCATGTAGCCAAGAAAGACCAGTTTCTTGCGACATAACATGCTTTGTGGCATTCTATGTGGCTCTTGAATAATTTCTCCCACTCTGTCTTCTAAAATAAACTTGTATTTTAGAAAGACAGTTTCATGAGCCGCAAACCCGTCGTGCTCGTGATAATTGCAAGGGAAAAATGAGCATTTGTTTCTTATGAAAAACTTACAACCATGGTACCCTTACCATTTCATATCTCATATGATTCGATTTAGTGGAAAAATAATTTAGACAAAATGATAAAATCCCCAAAAGGATCAAGTAACTCAAAGTAACTTGATCGAAGTCCAAACCTTATCGAATAGCGTTTGATTTCTTATCCATCCACACATTATTTCATAATGCGTGCTAAGAGAGATTAACTTGTGATAATATATCACATTTCCTTTGGCTTATATCAAAGTCTTCACTTTGATAATCCCATCACGACTAAATCGTGATTCCTTGAACTCTTGAACCTCTTCAAAGATTTCTCTATTTACCTTATTAAGTGAACATATTAGTGTCAATTTAAATCGTTGGTAAAAGAAAAATGATCAACCTATTTTGGATCAATGATTTACAATCTCGATCTCCTTTTCAACCAAAAGGCACGAGACATCTTACTTTGAATACAAGATACGCATATACCATTAACAATCTAATGGTTTCAAGAGTACTCGATAACTCTTTGCGTTCATCATTCCAAAATTTAAGGTTTAATCTTGGGTTACCAATTTGAGTCTTGCATCATCTTCATGATATATTATTCTAGTTCGGTTTAGAATATAATCACCTTGATGATGGGCTAGCCATACATCAAATCATGGTGTATAGGGTCACAAAAGTAAAACCTCTTTTGTATCTATAACAAATTGTATTCTTATTTAGAGTTTATGTACTTAATAGTCACAATTAAGTACAACTCCAAACCCGAAAACTAGATTGAGTACACAATTACTCTATCTCTCGACATTATTGTTGCTAGTCGTCATATTCTAATCATCTTATGTATCAAGTACAACGATGTAAACCACCACCGGTTTCTAATATTGACGAAGTAGTACTAGCAAAATTTATGTTTAATCAAATAAACATTTAAAGTAGAAGGTCCCATTAGATGTCCCACAACTAACTTGTTGATTCTTCAATAATTTGGGGTAGTTTCCTTTCTCGAGTCCAACATTTAAGACAATGGAAACTTTATCGGTCGGGATTGATAGGTTTAGTATCGTCATTCTCAACAACTTTACCTTTAACATTACCTTGTATCAATTCCATTATAATCTTTACTTCTGGAACCTCGTCCTCATCTTAACGGTTTAAGAGAATGCTCCCACTCATTTCAATGAGTCTTTACTTTGTGAAGCAAAATTGAATTCATGAAGATTACTCTTCATTTGTTCGTTTTAGTCTTAAAACTTTCATTGAAGTGGTTGCGTTATTTTGGTCAATTACGAATTCAGAAAATCTAATCACCAAAACAATTTATCGCTTCAAGGTACTTAATTCAATTAAGTATATGAAACATAATCCATTGTAAGTAGAAGTGTTAGTAAAGAATCAAAAACCTGTTTGATAATGAATAACTTTAATCTATACTCTTTACAAGAGATCCTTAGCAATGGTTCGTTTGAGGTTTTAGAAGCAAATTCATATTTGTCTTTAGTTACGATGTTTTAATGGAGATTCGTATCAAAATCGAAATGATATCGTATATGAATTGTGGTAAAGAAATAGAACAATATAAAAAAAAAACGGAATAGTGGAAAACTTAACATTTATCGTTTTATTAATACTTGGAAAAACAAGTATAGCATTTACATAGTGACCTCTACCCAACTATGATAAATGATTCCAAGACCCAAATTCATATCAACTTAGGCACGGGGTAGCCGATGCAACCTTCATCAATATAACTCGGTAGATTAACTTTTTAATCGATTCTACTTTTAGAACTCTTGGTTGATAAAATTACTCTAATGTTTATCTATAGCCCAAAACACATCAACAAGGGCACGGGGTAGCCGATGCAACCCTTATCAATAACTTTTGTTGAGTTCAATCCAAATTTCGAATAAATGTGTCCATTATCCAAACCCACATTAATTTAGGCACGGGGTAGCCGATGCAACCTTTATCAACATGAATTCGGTGGATAGACATTTATCACCCACTTCCCCTACGTAACAAGGTTTGTACTCCGGGGTAGCCGAGCGCACTCCCTCGCGAAATAGGTTTTCATGGTTTCTACTATTTGGTAAGGCTATGTCTTAATTAATTGTTTTAGCGAGAGGTCATGTCAATTTATTATCTATCACGTTTTAAGTGAACTAAAGCGGTGAACTACGATAATTCGAATTGACACGGTCGATAATCTCGATGAAAGAAGATGCATGTTTTAGTTATGGCGATTTAGCGATGCATGCGACATAAAATAAAATGCAAGCACAAAATAAATAAATCCTAGTATGGCCTTTCCTAAAATAGAAAAACTATTTAACTATTACATATTCGGAAACCAACTCCATTGGTCCCTTGAACTTCGGTTGTGGCACGCATCTCGAGGTAACACCGTCTTTATGTATCGCCATTCTTGAAGAAATCCGTCTTTGGGAACTCCGGAACGAATAAAATTTCATAATAAATTACATAATTTCCTATTATACATTTGTAACTTAAAATAAACTAAATCTATTAAATTACAAAACGGTGATACGAGATCACAATAAAAATTACAACCGAATCGATATTCCCATACATTTCGGGAAATACCAATTAAAATCTAAGGCCATACTAAGTAAAATTACATAATTCAAAATTACATAAATTAAAATTATGACAATCATAAAGAAATGCAGCATTATAATATGTATGAACATGCTCAATTTTATGCTAAATCGCCTTTAATTAGCCAATATCGTATATTACTCGGTTTTTACGGATTTGCGTGATTTCAACATTTTTATAATCACAAAAATACATAAACTCATATTTATGCATAAGTTAATTACCCTAACCTTTTAGGACTCAAAATTTAATCTTCACTAATAATTTGACCATAATTAACCCATATTTTATAAAATTGTTCATAAATGGACCAAAAATTACAAAAATAAGCTATAAACTTCAAATAAATCACAAAATTTCAAATAAATTCAAAATTTGAAATTTAAACTTATGAACATTCTGGAAAAATACCATGACACTCATAATGTTCAAAATATTAGGTTAAAAATTTTTAAATTTTTCCCGGAAAAACAATGTTGCGGTTTATCGATTTTTAATAAAATAATCATAAAAACATGGAAAAATTATTTTCATTAACTTTTCAATTTTAGATCTGAAAAAGATAATAAAATGCAATATTAGACGTTTTTCCTAAGTCATATATTATGTTTTTATTAATTTTACACTAATAATGTCACTATTTATGCTATTTTTCTTCAAAAATCCATAAATCATGCAAAAAGACTTCTTTATAGCCAATTATTTTACACACATCTTGTAAAATTGCATGTGACAACATATTAATTTTCTATGACCATATTCGAAATTTAACTCATATTAACCTATTTTTCACCTAAATCCTAATTTAATAATGAAAAATTCATTTTTCGAGCATAACAAGTCCAAAAATTATGAAAATTTGCAGGTTATCTCAAAATAATATATATGACAACATATCCAAAAATCAATGAAAAATTCGAAGTATAGCTAATTGTAGACCAAAAATGACATTTTTACTCATAAAATCACATTTAAATGCCATTATAGTAAATTATGAACAATAAAAATCCGTAAATTTAACCAAAATATCCTAAAACATTTTAGGACCAGAAATATTAACATGCATGGATTAATTTCGTGATATATCATAATAACACAAATTTTACAAGTTTTATTTGTTATTCTTATAACTCGGAAAAACTTTTAACCGATTTGCATGCAAACAACCGTGGCTCTTGATACCGATTGAAGGAAATGTAGATCTATATACATACTAACATATTCATATATGTCTTAATTAATTTGTCATAAAATTAAATACGGATTTTATGCATGCAAACATTAATAAAAGAAGATAAGAAAACATTTTCTCACCATAATAATTTCGGTCATATAGGGCACCAACAAGATCTCCTTCTTGTTAGTTCTTGAGCTTTCCATTAATGGATGAACATACATGACCTCAAAATAGAAGCCCTCCAATTAGTTGCACCCAAGACTATCCCTTAAAACCACAAACTAACATGTACTAGATGTTTATAGTGTGGTTTACCTTAAATTTGATTACTAATACTCATATATTACTTTGATAATTTTAGTAATCTTATATAAACAATTTGGATTAAAATCCCATCTTTTTGATGAAGAAAAGATGAACATGAGAGAGAGAGTAATGCATAAACTTTTTGCATGTGAATGAATAATAATACGAGAAAAACTCTCAATATTGATGGTAGAAAGGAGGGTGGACGGTTTGGGTAGAGTATATAGCATCTTACCCTTTTTCTTTTTGTCTTCACAAGAAAAATAGGTGTGTAAGATGTGTAAGACTAGTTGTAGGTAGGCATCATTATGTTTATTTTATCAAATAAAATAAAACAACCAAAACCCACTAACACACCCTCCATTTTCGGTCCATATACATAAAATGGACTACCATTTTATTTTGTCAATTTGTCATTTGTCACACAATATGTTACATGTAGTATAATACATGTTATTAATTAATTTAATGCATATTTATCACATAAATATCATTTCATGAATTAATTAAATTACATATAACAAATTGACTATTGATACTTGATCACAAAAATAAAATGGGTCATATAATTATAATTCACAACATTTTGTAATTATAATTAACCATTCATTCTTATCTTTATTGTTTCTCAAACAATAAATAATTTTAGCAACAAAGCATTTTATTACTGAAATAAATCTTATTTAATCCCATTACAATAAGATATCAATATTCTCTCTCTCACAAATCGAATTGTTCAATTTTAAGGAATTAATTAATCTGTATCGGTATACAATTAATTAACCTTTTCAATTAAGGGAATCGTCCTTTAGGTGTGACCTCAAGGGATCAACTGATCACCACCGTCGCACGACAATAATGTCAAACTTTAGCCAGCCAATCATTACCAATATGTGTGGACCAGTTGACTATCTATGTAATGTATCATCCCTTCCGTATTCTTGAAATGAGATTTAATAATGATATTTAAATCATGTGATCGCACTATTGTTGAGGACACATTTCCCAACATGTTCTTCTTCAATTAACTTATATACTTTCCCATAAGAGTCTTCAATCGAAGATCAGAAAAATGTCAAAATAACAACAATAAAAACCAATTATAAAATCCGCAAAATTAAAATCATGCCTAGAATAAATACTTACATTTGCATGCAGTTCTCCAATTGATTCTGATAATTATCCATCCTTTAAAAGCACTCTAAAAATCATCCATAGCTATCGAGGATAGAGATCCTCAAGTGTAGTATTGTTGAGCAACTCAGATGCGGATTTCGACTCAGAATATCAAATCCCCTATTGACGATCGAGAGAAACCATTGATAACAAGAGCGATCAGAGACGCATTTCACCGAAGTTTTGAGAAGATCAATTGATATTTTGTTGGGTTGAATGTTTTTTACTTAAGTTTTGAGAAGATTTTCCTGATTTTTGTTGTAAATAGATAAGGTTGAATGGTTGTCTATTTGTGTTTTGTTATGTAAGGTTGAAAATATGGACAGAGGGAGACGTTGGTCCGGGTGTGCTACTTGATTAGAAATGAGTCCACACTCGGATTCTAATATGTATTGGTTTCGGTTTGATCTTATTACCAAGTACATTTCATAAAAATAATAAAAAAAAAATTAGAGTGTGACACGATGTTACAATGTGAGACAGTTTTTTTAAGTATAATGTTACTGTTTTAATTATTAAACTAAGTATTGGGTGACATAGTATCATAATTTAAGGCGGTCTTAAATAAAAAGAAAAGTATTAATCATGGAAATATTAAAAGGATATAATAGTGTACTTCTTACTTTAAAGTCATACGAAAATGAGACACGATGTGCGCACGATGTTCCTGATTTAAATAGTAGTGTACTTATTTTAAAGTCACTATAGCTTAATTATAGTGTGACACGATGTTATAACGATGAATTTTTACTCTATATAACTAATATAAGGATATAATAGTGTACTTCTTACTCTATACTCCATTTGTCTCAATCATTCATTTGTCATTTTTATTCTTTGAGGGTTTTATAATCAAAGACAAAGAATGATTGGGACAGATGAAGTAATAAGTAGTCGTTTACTATAATATATTAATATAACAATTTGGATATGGAGTACTTATTACTACTATTAGTTACTCTTTTCTTTCATTAATTATGTTGTCTAAATATCACGCTCATGTTTTAAACTCCTGATCGTTTCGTTAAAGTCATATGACATATGGATTGTACACTTAACCATTCAAGTTTTTTCCATTTTATATTTACAAAACGATTTAGCAATTATAACTCAATTTTCAGTGATAACATATAAGCTGATCCTATTCAACTGATCATAGAACATCCCGTGAATTTTACGGGCTTAAAACTAGTTACTAACTAATTACTCTTAACAAAACCTCCAAAATCAAGGGTTCATAAGACTTGAAAAAGGATAGATGTCATCATACAAAGTAGATGGAAGGGAAGGTAAAGTGAGAAAATCTTCTAATCCAAGGCATGAATCTCACTAGAAGGCGTTTAGGGAGATCTTAGAGAGAAGGGGGAGAGTTTTGAGTGATAAGGAAGAAGATAGAAATAAATTAGGGTTAGGATAAGATAGAATTCTAAAATGGCTTATAAACCGGTCTGATGAGTATCACTCGGTCAAGTAAAGAGTTCACTCGACTCAGTGGACACCACTCGGTCGAGTACTAGGCTTACTCGACCGAATGACCACTACTCGGTCTACTAGAAGTCTTAATCGGTCCCATGTAGTCTTACTAGGTCTAGTTTAGGTTCTACTTGGTCTAGTGTACGGTTATCCTTTACTTCCGGTAGTTTCACCAAGTCCGAGGGTCCACTCACGCATCCCAAGAGTCCTTTGTGGGTCCCAAAATATACGGGTATTACATATTAACAAGTAATTATGTAAAAGAGTAAAAGAGTAAATAATTCTACCAACTTAAAAAGATGAACAATAATAATGAAGGAAATAAAGAAGAACCTCTTTGATTAATGAAAAATTGTCACCTTCTTCAAATACAACCCAAGAATTCTTCAACAATAAGACTAGATTTAAGCTTGAATGTGGAAAGATTAAAGAACAATTAAGGAAAGATTATAGTAATTAAATGTGATTAAGGTAAAATGATTCATAATTAATCTTCTAATAAAGTATATCCTCTCTAATGGGGAATGAGGAGTTTTTATACTAATACAAGAATTAGAGGCTAATTAGATATTTTGAAGCTTGGAAGGCAAGGTAGTCGTCTGAGGGAGCCGCCCGGATTGGGCTTGCTCTCGATAATCCCTGTCGTGGAATCCGTCCGGATCCTCCTGGAGCTCGCCCGGATTCGGCTATTTCGGCCTTCTTCTTTTTTTTGCTGACCCAGAATCCGTGGGGATCCTTCTAGGTAGGGGCACTTGGTCTAATTTGCCTTTAATAGTTGGTATGAGTCTTTGGTTTCCGTCTCCTTTTCATGCTTGGTCATTAGTACCGTCAATTAGGCTCCTAAATGCTCTGTTTATGCATGATTTTCAACCATTTTGTTTCCTTTCCTACAAAAGATCTAAAATCCAATAGAAAAACAAATAGGAAGTGAAAGACGTCGAAATGACCCTAATAAGTGCAAGAAAGCATGCGTGTAACACCCTCATTTATTAAGGAGACTTTATCTAGGCCTCCCAAGTAAATAGGACTGTTATCATCTCGAATTCCCGAGACAGTGAATAACAAGATAACAAACCAAAGTACTTAAAAAAAATAACCATTAAAAGTCTTATTACAATTGTCAAACTGATTAAATTAAACTATAATAATATAATTTATTATGCAGCAGAAATAAATAAAAGTACATAAACAATGTTAAGCCAAACTAAGGTGATCTAGACAACAGCTACAGTCAAGGTCTAGCTCACGTCCCAATGCTCCCAAGTTAGCTAATCTCAACTATTTGTCTGTCAATCTGCTCCCCAATAATTGGTTTATCATCGGTGTTTACAGAATACACTGTCAACCATACGGTTGAATAGAAAACTAAACAATGTATAAAAATGTAACACCCCGGTTTATAAAAGAAGTCCTCGTCAAGACATTCCCTCATAAAACGGACTGTTACCATCTCGGTTTCCCGAGGTAGTGAATAACAAATTAAACTCCAAGGCAATTTATATAATATTTTAACTTAATTATTACAAATTCTCTTTTCAAATTAAATTACAAGAAGCGCGTAAATAAAAGTGAAGTCTTCTAGATGATGATCTAGCTACTAGGTCGTCTGATCCAGTGTCTCACGCCCATCAAGCTCCCGTCCTATCTCTTAAACCTGTCAAGTCTGCTCCCCATAAAACGGTTCATCACAGGTGTTCACGAATACACAGGGTCAACCACGAGGTTGAGTAGGGAAAACAATAAAACAATAAATATGATATGCATGATACTCCGCCACCTCCATCGCCATCTCAACTCAATCTCATATCTCATATCCCGGACAACCCAGCCATACCGATCCCCGGTAGACTATATATCGACCCAAGCCGATCTGCCCACTCAACGGTGAGGACACCAGGGCAAGTCCGCAGAACCCGCCCTGGGCCTTATCACAACATCACATCGTATCTCAACACCGTCACCACCACATCATCCTCCAACTCCAATGCATATGAAATGCTGTGATAATTAATGCAATGCAATATGTATATAAATCATCGAAGCGCCAAATCATAAAGTCATGCCGTTACCCGATGTTGTGATATCATACTCAATACGATCAAATCAGTCAATCACCTTTCCGAATATAAATGATAAGTAAATCAACAACCAGGAATCAAGTCAACACAATTCAACTATGACGATAATAGGACAAGTGTATTTCCCTACCTCAAAGTGCCAACAAATCCAATTAAGCGGCTCAAGCGGTCCAAACAATAAAGCAACAGATCATTTGTCAATGCTTCACAACTCCGTCACCTAATTAAAATATAATAACCACATATATAATTACTAATTGTCCGTATCATAAATTAATTATTTATAACTTATATATAAATTATTCTTTATAGATTATATAAATAAAATGATTATTTACGATGTTTATTTATATTATTTAATAATATATAACCGTCTCAATAACGAAAAGCCGTTTCAAAATAATTAATACAATGTCCTCGACAAGGCTCTTTAACCCGTGTTTTACTATGCCCTCGTAAGGTCCTACCGCCACGTCGCCACCATGGTTAGCTACCCTGGTCCACGGTGGTCCCAGGTGGTCAAACCACCGGCCCCATAGGTCAACCACTAGCCCAAACACGCGTCCCCAAAACAGGTCCTCGTAAACAATTCCATACTTAGTTTTTAAAACATATGTTGACATTTCATCGAACACTTACGCGACCGTCTTAAACCACACATTTCTGCCACCACCAGTCACCACCGTCATCACCACTGACCCACGGTGGAACCACTGATGATGGGTCATCAACTCCCACCCATCAGAACCCTATGTGGTGGTCAAACCACCACGATACGACGGCGTTTTAAGACGCCTGCTCACGCTACATTAACAACAACCACCGCCTAAATAACCGCTCCCCACGGCCACCCCGTTCACCACCGCCACAGATGGTTGCCACCCTTGCCACCACCGATGCCGGGTGATCCCAAAGGTGGTCCCTACACCCTCTATGGTCCACTAACGAAGGTACGGTGGTCGTCTTAAGACGACCACGCGAATCCCCGACAAGTCGCCTGTTTTGCGACTTCCGGCCACCCCGACACAAACCACCACTATCAACCGCCTTTGTCCTCCCTTGGGTCGCCCTAACCACCCAATACCAACCCAGGTCAAGTCGTGTCGTGAAATGGGTTCGAATTGTCTCAAAACCGCCCCTGTTTCCCGTCGGGTTCAAAACTCGTGATTACAACCACCATTTGCCACCAACGACCACCACCTAACCACCCTGATGGTCGACCCTTTCCCATAGACCGTCTTAACCCAAACCCAGGTCCTATTAGTCACGATTTCTAGGTCGAAACCCCCAATTACCCTTTTCGAACACCCATCCCCGCAGCCACCAAAACACGGCCACAACCACCACCACCGCAGTTAACTCCGGTCAACGATGGGTCCTCGACAATCTCCGATGTCCCACGGTCACAACGGTACCCTAGGTTCGTCATCTAGCGGTCTAATTAACAAGTTACAATCGATTTAAGGCGAGTAGTTACGAGATTACCTTGTGACGGTTTCTGGCTGACGGAATCGCAACTCACGCACGAACGACGTAGGTTTAGGTTTAGGGTTTTCTTTGTTTGTTTTTTTTTTCCTTTTTATAGTCTAGGTTTAAACGGATCCGACACATTTACGAAACCCGCTCCTTTTCTAATTACTTACTATATACCCGTCTCGCTTATTATTAATAATTCCCGACTCACTTGCAAAATGCTAAATAAACACGATTAATTAATTATTTAATTATTCGAATTACGTAAATTATTTATATAAATTATTATCAAATTACGGGGCATTACAATCTTCCCCCCTTAAAATGAACTTCGTCCCGAAGTTCACTCGTAATTACCCACAACGAGTCCGTACTTAGAGTCTCAACAACAACGGCGTTCAAACATCACCGAATTACCCACACAAGTTTAACCAACCAAAAGAACTGAAAATTCGAGTTTGTCACATTCCACCCTCCTAAAGACAAACTTCGTCTCGAAGTTTAAACACAACCACATCCTTTCACAACGAGTTTAACACAGCAATTAGATCCTAATACCAGATAAGAATTACTAGATAAGAATACAAGATTTTACAATCCTCTCCACCTAAAAACATGGTTACGTCCTCGTAACCTTTACCAAATATCCTTGTCACATAACATTATAATCGCCATTGCGAATTTGATAACCATAGAAAAGATCACTAAACCCAAATTGAAACTCACACATCCTACAACAATTAGAATCACCACATCCAATGAGCTTACATTATTCCAATCAATAAGGTGTCACTTCCTAAACCCAACGCAACACATTATCAAGAACTAACGACTTCTAGTAACTAGAGATACATCTGCATAGGTTGGCCCTAGATGGCAATTACTCAGTCACCTTTCGAGTCGATCTCCTCAACGAATCCATCCAATCCTTGGTACTACCGCTCCAAATATCACTACCTTCACAATCTCTACTTCATCTTCTAAGGTCTCCTCAAAACACAACCAAACTCTATTCACTCTATTTCCATGAAATCATAAACTCTCTTACCCCAATAACTCCTCTCCATTATACTTGCCAACAATCATCTATCATACCCAAAACCTTCAATCCTTATCTTTCCATATCAGACAACTCACAATCCGTATTCACAAATTAGTCTCTTAGATAACTATCCCAACCAATCTCAGTACTAGCTCACAATTTCTACTACATCCAAACCAATATACTCCGTATATTACATCATCCTTTAACAAATTTCAAAACTTCAACAACACTTATAGATAACTAACTCATCTCACAATTCATCCCGTCTCACAAACCAGGTAAATAAAATAATGGTTTATAAATATATATATAGATATGCTTGCATAAAGATGATAGCACAGAAATAGATGACAATCACCACATAAGCAGCCACGCGATTTGCAAGAGTTGACACCCATCACAAGATTAATGAACATTTACCATATAATTCAGAAAAAGTAATTACTGCAGTCCTTTCTAGTCACAACCAATTTCCATTATTACTTCTACATATATACCTAGCATGTGACCAACATTGTCAAGTAATTTAGCATGTCTGTAATGACTATCGTGAACACACATCAAGTTAACTTGTGTATCAACAAAGTGGCAATCTCATATTAATATCCGACCTACTTGACATAATACATGGAAGCAAAATAATTAGCAACAGAAAATATATTTCAGTTGTCATAATTATTTAAGCTAGTATTTTAGTTTCAATCAAGATGAATAACCGTCGCGATCACTTTAGCATTTCATATCAATTTAATTGCATATATTTATTCATGAATTATTAACAACGTCATTCTTCATATTCTAACATAGCTTATAATTCAACTGAAATCAAATAACACCCGGAAGGCAATAAATACAAATATAGAAACACATAATTACATGGGAAACATTTAGAACAACGTAACATATTACATTCAGAACTAGTCGTGAATTTATGTACTATCCCTATGCATATTTTATTCCCTCAAGAAAACACCGATAGCAAAATTTATAAAATTAACCATAGGGAATTTAAGTTTGATTATCATGGATTAGAACGTTTAAAATTAGAAAATCGATCACTAAACATGGATTAGAAAATTTAAGATTCCAACTTCGATCAAAAACATATGTTAGGAGATTAAATTTTTTTTTTTTTTTTTTAACACGTTCTTATCCGACTTTAATGATCATGGCAATAAAATTTTATAATTACGCATTTTCGTTCATTACAAACATCATGAGTACACGAGATACCTACAATGCTTTAAACATATGGAATACATTACAATGGAATTCATGTAACCCTCAATCACATTTAGTCCCTTAACTTTCAGATCAACACGTTAATCCAGATAAACTTTCATGTTAACAATCGTCAAGACGCTTATCTAATGTACATGTTATTATCATCTTGTAAGAACATTGTCAGGTCGGACTAATAAGACTCATGAATTATGTAGCTATTGTAAGAAAAGTTGAAATAGAACTATATTTTTAATTTAAAATTCTTGGGTTATTTCAAAAGAATTCACAATTAAATAACTTCCCAAGTAAAGCTCGAGTTATAATACTTTTCACAAAATTTAAGGAGTTTAATGCGTATAAGAAAATTAACGAGATTCAATTCATCAAGTTTAAATGTACGGCGAATTTCTCAACTTAATTTGTTCAAGCAGGGATTAAATAAAATCTTCTAAATTTCGGCCAATTTACAAAAATCGCTATTAGATACTAAAACAACAAAGTTCTCATGATTCCACGATTTGATGCATAAGTGAATGCTAATAAGCGAAGTTGAATTTAACGGAAATTGTGATTAGATGTGAAATTCTACAAATTATTTATCGAAACATCTAGCACAAAACTTTCTATCTACTGATTACTAAACATCATTATTCCTAAACCGTATATCCTATTTGCATGTAACCAACATCAGAAGAAAGCTAACTCAGTAGGTGATTTCACATAAGTTCTATTTATAGATAACAACAGAGAATAATTAGCGCCCATAGATTAAGAATAGAAATCGAGACAGAACAATATTTCGGCACAGGTCTACTTTTACGATAGCTCATTCTCATATAAACATACTACTCCTATCTATTCATCCTAACTGATCACTTGCCTAACTTAATACGTACTTAGGCATATATCACATTCCAACTTACTCCTTATCAGAATCATCATAAATAAAACATGCAATTCGATAACACTTTTCATGATCTCAAGAGTATTAAGCTAACATGGTTTCGGGATTCATATTCCGCATATACTTAAGCACGAATTCTATCATCAGACATTCACATATATTCAACCAATGTTCAACAATCAGGCCACAGTCTCAATATGCACATGTCACACATTTCAAGGTTTTCTCCTTATCAAATCCTTGCTTATCACTAACAGGTTTCTATCACGATCACAACATCACATTGCAAGAATTAATTCTACTCGATGACAATCACTGTCCTCGTTTGGCAATGAGCACTTCTAACAATCCCATTCTCTCGTTTTCTCTCGGGTTACCTGGTCCAAAACTGAGAGGGCTAAAGAGCACGAATTAAGGGCGCCTTCTTAACCGTACTATGAGCTCCTAACAGTTTCTACCCAGGGGTTCATTTTATTTAGACACATCCTACATTCATTGGGTTCATTGGTTTAGGCCTGAGGATCGTTCGCTCTGATACCACTTTGTAACACCCCGGTTTTTAAAAGAAGTCCTCGTCAAGACATTCCCTCATAAAACGGACTGTTACCATCTCGGTTTCCCGAGGTAGTGAATAACAAATTAAACTCCAAGGCAATTTATATAATATTTTAACTTAATTATTACAAATTCTCTTTTCAAATTAAATTACAAGAACTGGCATAAATAAAAGTGAAGTCTTCTAGATGATGATCTAGCTACTAGGTCGTCTGATCCAGTGTCTCACGCCCATCAAGCTCCCGTCCTATCTCTTAAACCTGTCAAGTCTGCTCCCCATAAAACGGTTCATCACAGGTGTTCACGAATACACAGGGTCAACCACGAGGTTGAGTAGGGAAACAATAAAACAATAAATATGATATGCATGATACTCCGCCACCTCCATCGCCATCTCAACTCAATCTCATATCTCATATCCCGGACAACCCAGCCATACCGATCCCCGGTAGACTATATATCGACCGAAGCCGATCTGCCAGCTCAACAGCTGAGGACACCAGGGCAAGTCTGCAGAACCCGCTGGGCCTTATCACAACATCACATCGTATCTCAACACAAAATCACGCCACATCATCCTCCAACTCCAATGCATATGAAATGCTCATGATAATTAATGCAATGCAATATGTATATAAATCACTGAACTGCCAAATCATAAAGTCATGCCAGTTACCCGATGTTGTGATATCATACTCAATACGATCAAATCAGTCAATCACCTTTCCGAATATAAATGATAAGTAAATCAACAACCAGGAATCAAGTCAACACAATTCAACTATGACGATAATAGGACAAGTGTATTTCCCTACCTCAAAGTGCCAGCAAATCCAATTAAGCGACTCAAACAGTCAAACAATAAAGCAACAGATCATTGATCAATGCTTCACAACTCAGTCACCTAATTAAAATATAATAACCACATATATAATTACTAATTGTCCGTATCATAAATTAATTATTTATAACTTATATATAAATTATTCTTTATAGATTATATAAATAAAATGATTATTTACGATGTTTATTTATATTATTTAATAATATATAACCGTCTCAATAACGAAAAGCCGTTTCAAAATAATTAATACAATGTCCTCGACAAGGCTCTTTAACCCGTGTTTTACTATGCCCTCGTAAGGTCCTACCGCCACGTCGCCACCATGGTTAGCTACCCTGGTCCACGGTGGTCCCAGGTGGTCAAACCACCGGCCCCATAGGTCAACCACTAGCCCAAACACGCGTCCCCAAAACAGGTCCTCGTAAACAATTCCATACTTAGTTTTTAAAACATATGTTGACATTTCATCGAACACTTACGCGACCGTCTTAAACCACACATTTCTGCCACCACCAGTCACCACCGTCATCACCACTGACCCACGGTGGAACCACTGATGATGGGTCATCAACTCCCACCCATCAGAACCCTATGTGGTGGTCAAACCACCACGATACGACGGCGTTTTAAGACGCCTGCTCACGCTACATTAACAACAACCACCGCCTAAATAACCACTCCCCACGGCCACCCCGTTCACCACCGCCACTGATGGTTGCCACCCTTGCCACCACCGATGCAGGGTGATCCCAAAGGTGGTCCCTACACCCTCTATGGTCCACTAACGAAGGTACTGTGGTCGTCTTAAGACGACCACGCGAATCCCCGGCAAGCTGCCCTGTTTTGCGACTTTCCGGCCACCCTGACACAAACCACCACTATCAACCGCCACACTGTCCTCCCTTGGGTCGCCCTAACCACCCAATACCAACCCAGGTCAAGTCGTGTCGTGAAATGGGTTCGAATTGTCTCAAAACCGCCCCTGTTTCCCGTCGGGTTCAAAACTCGTGATTACAACCACCATTTGCCACCAACGACCACCACCTAACCACCCTGATGGTCGACCCTTTCCCATAGACCGTCTTAACCCAAACCCAGGTCCTATTAGTCACGATTTCTAGGTCGAAACCCCCAATTACCCTTTTCGAACACCCATCCCCGCAGCCACCAAAACACGGCCACAACCACCACCACCGCAGTTAACTCCGGTCAACGATGGGTCCTCGACAATCTCCGATGTCCCACGGTCACAACGGTACCCTAGGTTCGTCATCTAGCGGTCTAATTAACAAGTTACAATCGATTTAAGGCGAGTAGTTACGAGATTACCTTGTGACGGTTTCTGGCTGACGGAATCGCAACTCACGCACGAACGACGTAGGTTTAGGTTTAGGGTTTTCTTTGTTTGTTTTTTTTTTCCTTTTTATAGTCTAGGTTTAAACGGATCCGACACATTTACGAAACCCGCTCCTTTTCTAATTACTTACTATATACCCGTCTCGCTTATTATTAATAATTCCCGACTCACTTGCAAAATGCTAAATAAACACGATTAATTAATTATTTAATTATTCGAATTACGTAAATTATTTATATAAATTATTATCAAATTACGGGGCATTACAAAAAATAGCAAAAGCTGCAATAATCGATTAATATACAATTACATAGTAACCATTCCCTCACACCATCCACGACATCACGGCACACAGCCCAAGGCACACGGCTACTCCGGGACACACAGTCTACTCCAAGACACACAGTCTAATGGACACACAGTCCCTTCTCAGACACACAGTCTAGATACTCCTGGACACAGAGTCCATACAAAGACACACAGTCTTAAGAACACACAGTCCCTCCTCAGGTCCACGGCTCTTCCACATCCCCGTGCCTAGCCTATACAATACTCATCTCATCTCATGCCAAATAACAATTTCCAAATCCACAACATTCAATAATAATGACATACAATAATAATGACAGTCTCAACATCATAAATTAACCAATATTATATAAGACAATGGCACAAGATAGAAATTTCAGCAAGGGAATAAGAGATCGTCGTAAACAGTTAAAGTCATCCTTCACTAATCCACCATATCATACATTTAATCCATCTTTTAGCAATAACGGAAATAAGACAAGATTGAGTAGTTTCCTATGAAATCCGCGCACACAAGCTAGTTAGTAACGATCTTCTACAAAGTTGGATTCTACAATTATAACATACATTAATTAATACCTAAATTAACTATTTTATTATCGACTTAATTAATAACTTAATGGCTAAATATATTATTAGTTCTCACTTTTATCTACTTAATAACCCAACTAACTAGCACGATTTAAAACTCAAAGTACATTAACTATAATATAAGACATAACCATGCACTAACATTATGATCATGCACCCATCAACGTAACCACACACTATCAACCTCATATTGATCAAATATCCATCACGTACTACGTCCCGCCCAACCATCCAAGAACCCAATTATCACGGCACCACCATATTCCCCCACTACACTACCACACTCCACTACCGTCACCGCACCACCACGCACAGCCCACGGGCAGAACAGAGGCACAACCAACGTCACCGCAACGGCGCAACGTTATTAATTTGACCAGAAATCGCCACAGCTATACAACCCGACAATAACCCGACTCAATTCCGGGAACAAGGTAAACTACGCCGGCTCGACTCCACTCCGCCCAAACACCATTACGGCATTACACCATACGTGCAGCACGACTAAAAGAATATCACACAAAACTGGGGTGAGTTCGACATTGTTGAAACAGCCCCAAACCATAACCAATGAGATACCCATTAAGAAATTACCCCGGGGTACAAAAATCTATAGTAACTCTACCTATCCAATGCAAACGGTATCGACGAGCTCGTACCGAACCCACCCCAAAATAGAGTACGCCACTACCCTTCACACGACTAAAAACGACGCCGAAACTATCTAATGACGACCCATAAACAAATCCTAAGACGTCCTATACCCATTACATTAAACCAGTGACATCGACCTCAACATCCCGACTCATGAAACTTATCAATCACTCATATGCATAAATTATTGAAGAGAACGTATGACTTAAGGGTAGACGATACCTTTAGCTAGAGGAATGACGAGGGAAATAAGACGAAGAAACAATGTTGGTGGTTATGCGCAAGTATATACTATCGTCGTTTTCGGCCGCCGCTTTCTCGCTTTGTTTTATTTATTTTTTCTGTCTTGTGCGTGATTTTTATTTGGCTAAGAATTAGGGGGAGGGTTTATAATCAGGTTTATATACCCGTATAATGGGTGGTAGGAGCCCAAATTGTTTCTCGGTTTCCCACCAATTTCATGTAAACTTTTATTTTTCTTTTAATGAAAGCTGCGCGCATTCTTATAATAATAATAATAATAATAATAATAATAATAATAATAATAATAATAATAATAATATAATACAATAGTATAACTATATTAATAATATAACTCATCTCTCCGTCTCACCGCTATACTAACAAATCATATCCTTTTATTATATCCTATAACGTCCTACCAAGTAATTTTTATTAAAACGTTCTTAAAATAAATATTGTCTTAAGTCCTAAAAGTATGGGGTATTACAATCTTCCATCCTAAAGGGAAACTTCGTCCTCGAGGTTCAAGACACAATATGACAAGTTAATCCTAACAAAATATTATAGGTCTCTAAAATTTACTGTATGACATTCTACCCTCCTTAAAGAATTTCGTCCCAACGTTTCCTAGCAAATACTTTATTATAATACAAGTATCTTAAGTGCCCATAAAAGAAAAGTATGAATCTTCCAATCCATCTAATAACTAGTTACTCTTCTCTCCCTTCCCTTGCACCATACTAGCTTCTCTAGCTGACTTTTCACCATTACTCTCGTTACCTCCAGTGCCCTGATTATTGTTGTAGCTCCTCTGATTACTCTTTTGTCCTGGATTCTTGTTGCTCCCAATACTTGGTAACACGGAGTTTGATAGCTCCCTGGATTTCCATTCCCATAACCTCTATTTCCATAACCCCTATTTCCGTTGTCGAACCTTGCTGTTGATCTGCATTCCCTTGCCATGTGTCCGTACTTGCCACAAGAGTAACATACTTGCTTCACCTGATCACCACCACCACGACGAACTCCCATGCTCCTATCATATCCGAATCCACTATATGGCCTCTTATTTCCTAGATCCTTCACTCACCGTCTCAGTCTTTCTCTTCTCCCCTTCTCCCCTTTTTCCTTATATCCTTCCTTCTCCTTCTTCTCTTCCTTTAACATGTCCGCAATCCTCTCTGCATCAGCTCACTGATAAACATCATCCAAGGTACTTGGCTGACCAGTTGCAAGCCTCTTCTTAATAGTTGTTATTAACCCCTTCTCAAACCTCAATGCTAGTATCTCCTCACTGAAGTTCAAATGAGACACATATTCTGCCAACTCCATTAACCTATTGTGATAGCTTTCCACTGTCATCTCACCAGTCATCTTGAAGGAATCAAATTCAACTCTCATCTTGCTCCTAATATGTTCTGGTACAAACACAACCCTCACAGTCTCCTTGAAACCCTTCCAAGTGATAAAAGATTCATCACTCTCCTGCCAAGCTTCTCTCATGATCTCCATATTACGATTTCACCACAAACCAACTTTCCGCCTCAAATAGTAGGCAACTTGATCTACTTGCAGCTCCGCGGGACAATTTAGCAGCTCAACAAGGTTGTGAATCTCCTTGTGCCAATCTCTAAGAAAAGATGGTTCACCTAATTCATCATACTTCGTCGGGCTGTGCCTTGCAATATTAGCACTCATCTTCGCTGGATCCTGAGTTGACCCCTTAGCCTATAGTGCCGCAGTCAAGGCCTCATTCATGGATATTAAACGGTCAATCTCCCCTTGGGACATGGTAGAGGGTGTAGATGTAGATGTCTTCGGAGGCATGTTTCTATAAGAAATAAAACAAAATAACACATAAGCTTTCGCTTAGGAAATTGGGCAGAAGGTTTTTAAAACTAACGTTCCTGCAAACAAAAACAATATGTGGTTGACTGGACTGGCCAAAGATCAACCAACCACGGTGACCAACACCTACGGCCTCCACGGCCACCTAGCTCATGACATTGTCGTCCCGAAATTCACCCAAAATAACCATCTAGCCTAATTAAACAACAAACTAATTTGGCGAAAACTCCCGTTTATTATCAATTATCACCAAAATGTCACAAAATGTCACCACAACACGAGGTATTACATGCTATCTCCCTAAAAAAAATAGGGTTACGTCCTCGTAACCTACTTACTTAAACAAAAGGGATAGTGCTAAACCTAAATAACTAAACATGGTTTGGCGGCAACATATGTAACACCCCGGCCCGAACCGGGTCGGGAGCGGTTACTTATGATAGCTCACCAGGCTGTGTACATGGCCCACAGATCAACACGGGTCCTTTATGAAAGATCATAGATCCATATTAGACTCTCTAATAAAAATTAAATTATCTCATAATTTATCATTTTAGTGATCTATGTAACATGCATGCAAATATAAAAGCATAAAAATGAAAGTTAAGGAAAAACAATTTCCTTACATTGATTTTATGGTAATATGGGCACATACTAGATCACCTACCTAGTTTGTTCTTGAGCTAAAAAGAAATGGATGATCCTCTTTGAAAAACCTTCAAAAAGAAAGTCTCCTTCAAGTTGCACCCAAGAACAAATCACCCAAATAATCTTACAAATACTAACTAGATATTTGTAAAACATACCCTTGATAATATTTGTAATATTACTAACACTCTTAGTAATAATATTTATTTTACTAACAACTTAGCAAATGATTTTATTGGTTTTTAGAGAGAAAGACCAACAAGTTTTATTCACACATGCAAAATGGTGTACAAATGAAGTAGTAAATAAAAGAACAATGTGTTGGTCTATATGGAGGGGAAGAGGACGGGTGGAGTAGGTAGTGTGTGGGAGTTGATTTGTTTCAATATTGTCCAATCTTTTTGTCACATGCACAAAGATGATTATAAGATAACTTATGGAAGTATCACAAGTAAAGTGAAATGATTGTGATCATCCACTAACTTCATTTACACGGTCCAATGGCCCATTTACGGGTCCATTTTGGTTCTTATATTTATCGCACAAATACGTGTAAATTTTATTTTAAACATCGTTTCATCTTTAAATACTTCCATAATTAATTTCGTTCAAATCACTCCGTAAATATACGTGTACCGCTACACATATTATTTGCGTACTAATATTAATCACATTAATCAATTAGTACAATTTTAGTGAATTAACAATTAATTAACTAAAACCCGTCTTCCAAAATTTATTATTCAATTATCCCATAATTAAATAATAACTGTCGTGCCTCGAGTTCGCAACTCGAAATCTCTCTAAAATAATCGACTAACCTTTTAGTCTATAAATCAAGGGACTAAATAAATTGTATCTCATACAATTAATTAGTTGTCTATTGGGGTTCGTTCCTTTAGGTGTGACCGAAAGGGGTCAGTTGATCACCGCTGTCTCACGACAATAACGTCAAACTCTAGTCAGCCAACCGTTATCGATTTACGTTAATCAACTGACGAGGATCAAATAATTAAATATCTGATAATATTCTTTTAATGAGATTTATTATGTAAACGCACTATTGCGGAGGACACTAACTCCAACAATCTCCTACTTGTCCGACACAAGGTGTGCGCTACCAATTCTCTTGTCCGTTTTAATCTCCCACTCAATGCAAGGTGTCTTTCAGGTCGCAGTTGCACATGAACATATCGCGAGTGGTTTTCTCGATCGGGAGTGTGACTACCTGACCGGAAGAATCTCTCACACATTACTTCCGAGCGTGGCCACGCATTTGTAGTCATTAACTCCTCGAGTGGCCTTCAGATATAGTTAACCAACGTGGGTGGACAATTTATGTCTGCCCTATCTATCCTATTGCACAGTACAGATCACCATGATCTAGTAAATGCCCTTTGGCCTCCTTTCACGGCACGACCTAGGACAAAAACCAAAGTCACTCGGAAACTGCACTTGCTCAGATAATAGTCTCCAGTCAAAAGAATCGACTCATAGGAACATCTTAGAGATCCCTGCCACGACCAGGCGTCTATAATAGAACTTAGGAACTCTCTAAATGGTCACTGTCCGGCAAAGTGTCGCACACTCTGCCTATGTAATCGACTAGTCATCACGTATGACCTTATGCTGTTGAACAACCAACAATCGACTTACAATCTAGTCACTCCGAGACGTCACCTCATTAAGTGACTAGGGACAAAATATAATGTTCATCTTGTTTACTTGAATAGTGTTCAACATTGTCTCCACAACTTATTCAGATAAACAAGGTATTCAATGTTTTCAGTCAAAATGAATAATTGAGTTCTTAAAGAAACTCTAACAATGAATGCGATCATCACTTATGTAAATATCAATACTCTATCCAATATTTACATAACGATCTTTAGCAATTAAGGTATACTCCTCAATTCAAATTGAGATGACATAACCATCATGTCTACGACTTTGGTTAGAGGATAAGCAACAGTTGCATCACTCTAATTTCCATTGCTATTTTCCTTTGTTCTATGCAATATTTTCATCACATAGAGCATTTCTAAGTACAAGTCTAAACAAGTTTTTAGACTCTGGTTCTAAAGCCAGTCAAACACTCCCACTGTTTTCACAGTCTCTTGGGATACAATATTCGGTTAACAGAACTACACTAGTCCCATTAAATTCCGGTTATCAACTATCTCTCTTACAACATCGGATGTTGTAATGTACTTAGCTTTCGTTCATGATTTGTACGTATAACACTTATACATACACATCTTTCATATGACATCTTTTATGTATGACTCCTCATACATGTTTGCTTTATACATGAATGTATAACTTCTTATACACATATGTATAACTTCTTATACATATTATTCTTTATGCACATAGCACTCTTACATGCTAACCATTCCTTAACGAGGCCCATAACATCTTATAAGCATAGAAATATTTCCGTGTAATCCTTTTACACAAAATTCATAAATTCCTCCAAACTACAACAGTAAATCCTCAGTGTTTCTCAAGTACTCAAGGATGCTCTTGATAATCATCTAGTGACACTCACTAGGAAATGATTGGTAATGACTTCTCATATTCTCAACATGATAAGTCCCTGACGAGAGAAGCTTTTCACATATTTAATAGATCCTGCAGCGGAAGCACAAGAGATCATATTAATTGTTCAACAACTTGAACGAGTCAAGAATATTATCACATAAGTCTCTTGACTATAATGATAATATCCATAGAGATCTATCTCATTAGATCCGGATATTTAATATGCGCCATGCTACTCTCAAGTATTCACCCGAGAATATTTCTAGTCATTAATATGTCAAACACATATTTTAGACTAAGAAACTCATTTTAGCTCCCACTAAACTCCATGTATCATCATGTTATCTGGACACTCGAGTAATACCGTTTTGATAGACTACATGATTGAACCCAAAGTTCCAACTCTTTGACGTATATAGATCACAAAAGGGATCTTTCAAGCATGCTAGGCTTCTTAGCATTGACAACATCAACAAAACTTCTCCCTTCATAAGATACATTCAAGAAGAAAGTTTCGTTATCCTTTTGCCTAAACTCATCCTCATGAGAGGCTATATTGCTAAGACCTGCTATGAACAGTAGATTACCCTGACGAGGACAGAAGTCAAGTTAGTGGCAATTTAGGATAGAAAGTGGACCGGAAGGACCTTTCCATATCCGTCTCACATGTAATTTATCTAGACTTTTTACAGTTGAGTCACTGGACTACCGTAGTGAACCGAAATCCTGACATGTCCCTTCTTTATTGATAGTTTATCTTTACTTTATGCCTTTACTGCTCTTTCCTTGCTTCTCTTTCTTTTACACCTTTAGTTTAGAAAATCAATTATCAACCCCCCATTTGTGACCAAATAGATGGACTCTTTACAGATATATTGCCTCCCTGAGGAGATCGACCTGACTTCCCTAGCTATATAGTTAGTTTAGTTAGTTATTTTTGATAGGTATACGACTGGCCTGTCAAATTTTGGCGCCGTTGCCTGGGAGGCAATTGCCCTATCAGTTTTTATTTTGTCTATTTTATCCGTCTCAGGGAATTCTTATTCCTTGAGACAATTATTATTTATTTTCTTTCAGTGTTGTGTATGCCCAGGTCAGACAGGTTGGAGTTAGTTTCAGCTGATTCTAAGCCAGAAAGGCTGTTCAGGCATAGACTCCGTATGCAAATAGAATCACGAAAGGAAGACTTGAGTACTTTCGAACCCGAACTTCAGCATTTCCAATTTACAGAAGATCAATCTTTAGAAGAAGATAATCTCAGTTCTGTAAACCAACCAGTAAAGATGCCGAATATTGCAAGTCATTCGGAGCCTAAAGCATCATCTAGTCCTAAAGGTTTCAATCTCCAGACTGAGGATGGGAATACATTTGACATCCGTCCGTCCTATATCAATCTGGTGGAGAGAAATCTCTTTACAGGTGTGGCAGGTGAAGACCCGAGGAAGCATATGGAGGTCTTTACGGACTATTGTTCTACTATCCCCGCCATAAAGGAGGTAACTCAAGACAAGATTAAGGAGGTGTTGTTTCCTTTTTCTTTGACTGACTCAGCTAGGGAGTGGCTGATTGACTTGGACCGTACGGCCGCAGGGATCACAGACTGGGAGACCCTTGCTCTTGCTTTTTATAAGAGATATTTCCCTCCGCAGCGCACTAATCAGCTGAGGGCCAAGATCACTAGTTTCAAGCAGGCACGTGATGAGACCTTTTATGAAGCTTGGTGCCGGTTCAAGAGGTTGGTGAGGTCTCTTCCTCACCATGGTTTTGATCCGTGGTTTTTGTCCAATCCGTTCTACAATGGGTTGTATGGTGACCACAGAGCCATAGTAGATGCTTCATCCAACGGAAGATTTCAAAAGAATACTGATGATGATAAAGGATGGGTGATTATTGAGGAGATGGCGACCCATTGTCCCGAGTATGGGAACCCGAGGGATGGTATTCGAACAGTTCATGCGGTTGATAAGGCAGTCGTGGCTCAGCTGGAAGCCATGAATGCTCGTTTTGATAAATTGGAGCTGTATTCTGCTGGAGAGCCTCAGACGGGCTTCTGATTACTAGAGGGGAGATCGTCACATGTGAGAGGGGTGGGAGCAACGACGGTCATACTGCTGTTAGCTATCTTACAGAGAAGGAACAGGTCCTTGCATTTCAACAATACAGGCAAGGAGGGGGTTCCTATTATAATAACTAAGGGGCAGTCCATCCCAATTTGAGGTGGACAAGTCAAAATGTGCTCAATCCTACTCCTCCTCCTCCACAGCAGCAGCCATATGTCCCTCCTCATAATGCTCAACAAGGCTTTCAGAAGCCCCCTTCCTTTCCTACACCTAATCAAGGCGCATCATCCTCAGGTGGGGTGAGCGAGTTATCTGAGTTGAAGACGATGTTGCAGTCTTTGACAAAGCAGTGGCAGCTAAGTGACCAACAAATAGATGCGTCTATCAAGTCACTTGAAACTCAAGTTGCCCAGTTAGCCGCGAACCAATCCACAAGGAAGCATGGTCATTTACCGTCACAAGCTGATAAGAATCCACACAAGATGATGAATTTAATAAATCTGAGAAGCGGTCGTTCATATGAGGGACTAGAATTGTTGAAATCAGACCCGAGGAAGGTAATTATTGCTGATGAATAGTGTACTGTTGAAGAAAAAGAGATGATGACAAAGAAGATACTCGATCGACTGGTTTCAGGTGGTTGATCGAGTGAAAAAGCTGAAGAAAAGACTCGATCGAGTGGAATTTTTACTCGATCGAGTGAACAAGAGAAAGAACAGCTTGATCGAGTAAAACAAACAGTTCGATCGAGTGATTTTATTGAGGATTCTGCTCGATCAAGTGATATTGTTGCTCGATCGAGTGATGCTGATAAAGAAGACCTCGATCGAGAGCCTGCTCTTGCTCGATCGAGTGAAATATCGCCTGAAAGACCCCGTTCGAGAGGAAAAAAGTCTCGATCGAAGGATGTAGAGCTTGATCCAGCTGATACATTGGAAGAGAGGAACAAGGGGCTCGAGATACCCATCACGGTACCCTTCCCGAGGCGACTACAGAACACAAAGGCTGATTAACAGTTCGGTAAATTTGCTGAACTCCTGAAAAGCTTGCAAGTTACCGTTCCGTTCGCTGAATTGCAGACACAGGTACCCTCTTACCTTAAATTTATGAAAGAAATTTTATCACGTAAGAGGCACATTAACGACCATGAGATGGTAGCTTTGACCGAGGTAGGGACGACCCTAGTTCAGAATAAGTTACCTCCCAAATAGTCAGACCCGGGTAGTTTCTCGATTCCGTGTCACACTGGTACCCACTTAATTGATAACGCGTTATGCGATCTTGGCGCAAGCGTGAGTGTCTTACCGTTGTCTCTTGCTAAGAGACTTGGTTTGACCAAGTTTAATTGCACAAATATGATGTTTTGGATGGTACCGTAGTATAGCACTAGTTAGGTGTCATAGAAGACATACCTGTTAAGATCGGGAGATTCTTTATTCCTATTGATTTCGTTGTACTTGACATCCCCGAGGACACACATACCCCTTTCATTTTAGGGAGACCATTTTTATTTACTGCCCGTGCAGTGATAGACGTCGGGGGCAAGACATTGACTTTTCTGGTTGGGGACGAGGAATTGATATTCCATCAGTGTATGTCCCGAAGATTTGGAATATTTGGAATATTGTGCTGCTATCGTGACCCCTCCGCCTCAGATTGAGAAAAAAAGGAGGAAAGTTCGTCTGTTTTCCTTGCTGCAGGTACAGATGAAAATATTGAAGGAGCTGTCAACGATTATTGTGCAATTAATGTCAGTCAAAGTGGGAGTGATGATGCTAAAGCTGGTAAGAAAGGAGTAAGGACGAGGAAAGTTTGCGCGTATGTGGACGTCAACTATTCTCCTCCTAAGGATTCAAATACAAGCTCGTGGAGAATGAAGAGGACGGATAATGTTGCTGAGGTGACGTCCTCCAGTCAGGAGCCCTCTGAGGGGCTGCTGAATTGCTTTGAGAAGTGAGCGGGGAAATGCCCCGTGTAACAAATTATATAAACAATTTTTAATTTTCGTCGGATTTATTTATTGCATTTAATTAGGACAATTAGAATTTAGACATTTTTAGAGTAGTTTAGAAGACTATAGACTGTTACTATTCATATTTGGTATTTTGGGATATTTTCGCTAGTGTTTTTATGCAGGTTTGGGAAATTATACGCAAATTCAAAGGCTTACACGAGGAAAAGAGTTCGATCGAGTACTTTTTGTACTCGATCGAGTGGAAAATGCTCGATCGAATGTTTCCAAAATACTCGATCGACAGAAGCTAAAAAGGGGAGTACTCGGTCGAGTAAATTTTTACTCGATCAAGTGAAATGCATAGCAGAGCTCTCGATCAAGTGGTTTAAAATCACTCGATCGAGTAATTTTGCAAAGGCTACGCAGGAAGTGTCTTCTAAACGTCCTATTTTCCTCCTTTATTTCATTTTCTCGTTCATTGTTCACTCTTCACCCCTATTTTTGCGAAAATCCCCAAATCCCTCATTAATCTTGCCCATTCACCAAATCCGCCACCTACATTTTATTCCATGCTAATTAATCGTCCATTGCCCTCTATTTTCCCCTTGATTCTTGTTGTTTTACACGGTCAATTAGAGGAATTAGGGTTTGCGATTTTTCGATAAAAAAAAATCGTCATTCTTGCTTCTTTTGTCGATTAATTGATCAATTTGCAGGTTCCTCATCATCAAGTAAGTAATTCCAATACTTCTTTGCATTTTAATTCCATTATTTTTGCTTTTTATGAAGTAAATTAGGAATTAGGGTTTCGAAACTCCTTATTTGGTCGAATTTTTCGACTATAATAGTGATTCTTTGCCCAATTTGTCTTACTTAGCTTGATGATTAATTCCCGTACCTCATTGATTTTCACATGTTTCATTCGAATTTTATGAGAAATCTGTGATTAGGGTTCATCTCAGTCGAAATTTTCGACTGAGATTGGGTTTGTTTCTGCTGTTATTGCTTCAATTGTTGCTTAATGTGCTGTATTCGTCATCTGCTACCCTTCCCCTATCGCTGATTACTTGCTTCGTTTGAAATTTGAGGAAAAATTTGGGAATTAGGGCTGCCAGTCGAAAATTTCGACAGGTTAGGGAAATTTTCTGCTGTTTTCATGCTATTATCCTATCAGTTTTCATGCCCGTCCTTGTCTCTGTCTGAGACGGTAGTCCCTGCTGCTATTACCGTCTCCGCACCTACCAGTACCCTTGTGTTCTTAGTTTCTGCTGCTGGTACTGTTTTCACACCTGCTAGCACTGCTGCTAGCTCCGTTTCAGCCACAGTTGTTAGCACTACTGCTAGCCTTTCTTCCTCTGTGGCGGTCTCTGCTGCGTCCACTGCTGCAGCTTCACTTTCGCCTGCAGCCGTAGTTGCTTTCAGAGCGGCCCTAGTACCTCGTACCGTCAGTGGACGGTCTTCTACTTCAGGTTCTAGAGGCCGGGGTCGCGGTTGTGGTCGAGCTACACTTGCTCCTAGCGTCTCTGCTGGCGCGGTCACGATTCGAGTGGACGACACCCTCGACTCCCACCCTGAGTACCCGCAGGTAATTTTTGTTAATGGTGTACATCGTTCTAGATTTTATAACTTAGTTGACTGCGAGTTTCTCCCTACGCGTTTTCTTTGTCGTACGTCACTTAAGAGGCTCGATTTCTATGAGCCGGTTTGTGAGCTTTTACGGGGCACGGGGATGGCCGGACTCATCACTATGAGTGACCATACCTTTCGGGAGCTGAGTCTTGAGTTCTTCAGCTCCTTCACCTTCTCCTCCGGGGCACAAGATGCTGCCCCCACTAGTCCTTCTGTGTCTTTCCGGTTGTTCACCCAGACTTTTTCGATGACATTGGAGGAGTTTGGTACTCGACTTGGACTTTCCTTTACGGCCGTCACTGTTGCCCCTAATAAGGTCATCCTTCAGCTTTGGCGGACCTTGGCCCAGACCACCTTTCCCGAGCGAAAGCTCGCTCAGGTCCACCTTCCCCCTGCCCGTTACTTTCTTAGACTGATATGGAGCACTATTTTTGGCCGAAAGGAGCCACACAACATCAACAACAACGAGCTCTCCATTCTAGGCGGTTACCAGAACATCGACTGCGAGGGTCCCTTTACCATCAACATTGCATATTTGACGTGGCGGTGACAGATGATGGCCTGGACGAGTGGCAGCATCTGATTCGGAGGGTATGTTCCCCAACTTGTTTAATTTTTGTATAATAACACATTTGTTTAAACTTATCCAATCATTGAGAATCCTTATTTATTGGAATGTTGGTTGCGCCATCCTGGTTCGTGGCTTTGTGGAGGGTAGCCAACCGGCTACGGGCTACTGCCATCAAGGCACTTGCTGGCGGTCGAGGACGTCAGGTATGACCCTTCCGTTACTTGTTTGATGAGGGAGCTAGAGGTCCGCGATGCCGAGATCGCTGCTCTCAAGGCGAGAGTTACCGAGTTGGGCGGCGACCAGCAGTAGTTTGTTGCTTTTATGTTCTTTTTGTTGTTGGCTATACTTCACACAATACAATACATTTTAGGACTTTCATTTTGCAATTTATACACTATGTTTCGGGCTCGAACCCTCAGTTTGGTGTACATATTCCTTTTGGTTGTATATATGATGGCCTGAGTGCCTTTGCTGCTGGGTTGTATGTTTGTACCTGCAGGTTATCTTTGAACAGGTTTGGTAGAAGACGGTTTATGCCGTCATGCTGCCGAAATTTACATAGAAATTGCACATAAAACACATATCTGTACATATGGCCTAAATTAGCGCAAGACAAAGACTCGAGAAAATGCAAAAAATTTATCGAAAATGACCGGACAGTAGGGAGGGTTACCCCCTAAAAAAAATGAAAATAGAAACATATAAGTTTGAAAATGAAACATATAACTTTGAAATGAAACGGGAGTGAAATGATGGCTAAGTTTGAAAATGAATTATTAAATTAGTGAAATGTGTGGACATGGGCCACGGGGCGCTTGGGAACAAGCGTTTGCATTTGTGGAGTCGCCACCAATTTATTGTGGAAAATTGGAAACCGTTCGAATACCTCGTGTCATGTCAAGACACAAAGTAGTGACATGAATACCAAGAACTCATTACCCTTAGCATTCAATGTCTAGAATGACTCTCGTGGATGCCAATGAACACGGATGTTCACAGAGATCTGGAGTAAGAGGTGAGGGTACGTATTAGGAAGCTCTTTTGATCGAACACCTAATCCCGCCCGCCTCGATAGCGGCCTCTACTAATGATTAGGGCAAATCGTCTATACTCGATATGTTGTCGATTATATGCATGCAATGCAACATCCATTAGATTAATCCTAACATGTGAAGAATTAACTAAGTCAGTTAACACGTAATTTAGCATACAATTGGGTCAAAGTAGGAATTTAATTTCAATTACATGTGAAGGCATGCAAGTGATACAATAAAAGGAATACAATAATAATATAATAAAGAAGAATTACAATAATTACAACGGGTTTAATGATTTATGTCGAAAATACCTTTAAAACGGATAATTTGAGAATAGAAAGAATAAACAAATAAACGAACAGGAATTAGGCGATAATACGATTAATAGTTAATCAAATACGTAATCAAATAAACTAAGTCAAGGCAACACGGGAGTTCAAAGACAGAAATCAGCCAGGAACAGGCGCAGCAGAGCTTCGTCCCTTGGAAGAGGCGCAGCAGTTGCTGCGTCCGTTCCTTGGCTCAGTTCTGGCTGTGATGCCGGAATCGCAAGTCGTTAATATTTGTTGGTGATTTAAATGATCGATTATATCATTTACTCGGATGAAAGTGATTAATAGGTTATTTACATATGATTGACGGTCATGAAAGCGATAAACATGGAACAAACGAAATAGGACGAATTATTTACAAGATTAATGAGATTAATAATTAACAAATTAAGGAACTAACTAATTAATTAGGTTAAATATGACGAATTAATGATGGACTAATGATGAATATGATAATGAACAGGTAGGAATATATCAAAGGTCGGATTCCATAAACCCAATATGAATGAATCGAATTTCTACAACCTGATTTGACTTTAATGACGAAAACCCGCAAATATTGGTTATTTGGGATTTAAGTCGGGAATTTAATGACGAATTATATGTTAACGATGATGAATGATATGTTAAATTATCACGTGAACGAAATAGGAACAAACAAAGACGAAAGAAAACAAAAGAACGAAACCAACAGAAGACGAAGGAAGACGAAGGAAGAAGAAGAGAAGCAGGAACGGCGGCAACCTCAGGAAGAGGCACAGCAAGTGCCGCGTCCTTTCCAAGAGGCACAGCAGTTGCTGCGTCCCTTCTCGACGTCTCCTGTTAATCCATAAAAAGGGTTTAAACAAAGGTTTTTAGAAATCGGTTTTAATAGTATTTTCGACATTAACCTTACAATATGATTACAACAATAAAGAACAATAATAATAAAGAGATTTACACCCTCTGATTTACATGTTTGACGAAACGAGATGAACTAAGTTAACGTTTAGTGATGCTCGGCTCGAATGTAGTTGAAAGTGCCCTCGTAAGAGGAAATTAAACAGATTGATTAAAGTTGATTATGGTGGAGTTGGTCAAATTGGCCAGTCATGCAAAACGAGGCTGGTACTCAGAAGGATCCGAGCTTACGTGGTCGAAAGTTCAAGCACGTAGACGCCAAAAAGTAAGAACGTGGTCTAGAATGCAAAGGGAGAAGAGAAGGGCGGACACTCGCGTGAGAAATATGTGAGACCGAAGGTCTCTATTTATACTAATCACACGGAGGAAGTAGGGTTTTCGGAGAAACTTTGGAAGTGAATCTCGAAAAGATATGAAAAAGATACGAAAAATAAGCAGGAAAGGACTTGGGAAGACGCGCAGCAAGCACTGCGTCTCTTGGAAGAGGCGCAGCACCTGCTGCGTCCTTTCCCAAGTGGTTTCCTCCTGCGGAAGAAAGATTTCCGTGTTTAGTTTATGGAATAACGGAATAATTTGGTTTTCCTTAATATTTTATGTGAATATTACGGGAAATTGTTTGCCAAAGATTAAAATATTTATAAAATATGGAATAGAAATATCTGGAACATTCCAGAACATTCCGACTCGATTTCAGAAAATGAAGACGGTTTTAGGCCCGGACTGCAAACGTAATCTAATTACTGCCAAAACGACCGTATCGACACGTAGATGATACGTGTCGTTTGCGCATACAAATTAATTATTTATTCACCTTACCTTTATCACAATTATTCTTTAAATTAATATAGTATAGAACAAGTAAGGGTCGATCCCACGGAGAGATTAGCTGTTCAAAGTTAAAGTCAGCTATTAGTTAGTAAGAACAATGACATATTTACGCATATAAGTTATGCTAGCTTATTTACTGATATGTACGATTAAGGGGGGTTTGTTTTGAAGTTTCGAGCTAATAAACTAATGGAACTAAATACTAAGGAGCTATTATTTATACGTGAATAAATACCACACTCATACTTCCAGTATAGTAATTCTAGTCCTATAAACAATTGATATCGTTTATAATCATGATATAATTAGTAGGTTAACTGCGGAATTTAAGATAACAAAAATTCCCTATATTCTCTTAGATCACAACCGACCTGAACTAAGCCTAGACCGATTCTTAACTAACCGACCAATGTAAGTTTGTCACGCCCTACTAAAGACCGGTTTAGTCGCATTATTGAACCAAGAATATTTCATTAACCCTATTAGTCTCTAAGTGGCGTCACTACCTAGAGATCAATAGTCTAAGTTTTTACTCTTAACTTCAACTAATCCCAATTCGCAGGGACTAATTCGAGTTAGTCGCTACTGGTATTAAGCAAGTCGAACTAAGCCTAACTTACATAATTAGCAGACGAGACAATCAAAACCACAATAAGATAACAAATTATGACATTGAATCTTGTCATCAAAACAGTAAAACTTAAATACCAATTACTCAAAATCAATCGTATATCAAATAGCAGTTTAATGAACTAAGATTATATAACGGATTTCCAAACCATAAACTAGATACAAGAGTAGTAAAGAGAACTTATTTTGTAGCCCGGAATCCGTCGCACAACCTTCGGATGTCGCACCTCCAATTGAACTAGAATCCGCCCTTACGCCGCCGTGTACTAAGACTACGCCGGAGTATTGCCTCCTTTTAGCTCTCGCCTCCTAGTTTAGGTAGAAGACCGTCTCACTTTATCGCTCAATTTCTGGGAAATATGTGTGTAATTGCTTCCTTTGAGGTTCGGGGAATCGGGTATTTATACTCGATCAAAGTCGATCTTCGTGATGATTTGGGAACAAATTTTTGCAGCAATAGGATAGAGTTTGTGATTGAATTAAGGTAAGAGATAGAGATTGAATTTGAGATGGAGACGGAGTGTCCATGGATAATCTTTCGCTCAACAGCTTCTGACCTTCGTTCGCTTCTTTCCCAAATTCTACTCTTTAATCTAACATTTGCTGACTTGTTTGATCTTTAACTCCAAGTCAACGTGACCTCTTCATTTCATGGGCCGCGATCTCGTGATTAATTAACAATTACGTACGTGCCTGCTTGCGTGTTTCTTTATTTACTTTGTTTCGTTCTTATTTTGTTCCTTGGTCCGTTTTACACATACTCGCGTCATATTTTTGATCCATTAAGCGCGTCATTCGGCCCATTCTCTTCCGTCTTATAATCTGCTATATCAAAACACACTAAATAAGCCCATTTGCATTTAAAATAATAATAACAGTAATTAAATCTCGAAATTAACGAATATATAATAATTTAGCTCAAATAATGCGAAAGACGACACTAATTATATACGGATATGGGATAAAAACATATATAATTATGGGCTTATCAAATTCCCCCACACTTGGCTTATTGTCGCCCTCGACAATAACAAATCATGAGCTATAAGTAAATTATCAACCTCAAAAATTCTAGACATAAGTTAGAATATAGGGATAAATGGCATGGTATACAACTCATAGCTATCCATACTATTGACCCACTTAAATAGCATTAATGCAACAAATCAACACCAATGCTAAGGAAACAAATTCCATAGCGGGAAAAATACGAACTCAGATGCAAACGAATAAGACAATGACACTACTACTGAACCGTCGACCTTGCCAGACTTATACATGTTGGACTCTCGCGGTTCGCTCATCACTCGTTATAAGAATAGGTGAGTATAATGTGAAAGAGAGAGAATATAAGTCACTCACCTAACTTGACTTATAAAAACATGCATGCAATCTAACATGAAATCGATCTCTACAACCATACATACGCATTCCAACCAACTGAGGACCAAGACACATGCCGAGGACTTACAAGAGGTGCGAGATGAGGTAATTGGGTGAAAAGGGACAAATATTTTTGGATATGTGGAGGTAAAAGTCAAGCTAGTACCGACCGTAACCAAGATTACACATATTCCGCTTAGAAACCCAACTTACAAAGTGATAAACGATGCCATATATGGCATAAACTCGCGCACAACAAAGATAACTCCTCATATGTAGAATATACTGTCAAGAATAGGAGTTTAATTATAAGGGATTTTTTTTTCTTCTGTCAACAATTCTCATTCATTTCCTTTTTTTCACATTGATTTTTTTTATTTTTCTTTTTTCACTCTTTTTTCTCTTTTCATTCAGTCTTTTTTTTTTCATCTTGTTTTTTTTTTCCTTTTTCCTTCCATTTTTTTTGTCCAACTCCCCTTTCTAGATAATAGCATGATACCAAAAATGACCACAAAGAACGTGCCAAACACATCAACTAGACTAGCTTGAATAGGGTAGGCTATTTAGGAACGTAGTTGATCGAATGGGTGAAAACAAGTCAATTTGGCTAAGTGAAGTTCAATGGTAAAACAAAAGGGAAATGTTGCCTCTCCACATGTGTCACCGCCACAAGCCCGAATGCATACAGGTTAAGAGACAAATTTCATGCTTATGCAATTTGATGTTACATGGCTCATAAGGAGTACTACTCTCATCCTATAAATGGAAACCGATCATAGATGTCATCGGTTTTGAAGGCTCTAAATCTCAGAAATTTTAGTAGTTTGCCAACATTTTAGTCAAGTCTATTCGTTCAGTAGTATCGGTCACACACTCGTAGATATGCAAATGAGTATACAAAAGATAAGTGTTGATAATGCAAGGCTAAGGTGAGAATACAAAAGCATAAAAGAAGTTTTATCATCGTTGTACCACCATTCCGACTCCCTTATCCTGATAGCACCTCCCTTAAAAATGGTCATATCCAAAAATTTTTAAAACCTGTAAAACACATTAAAGACCAATGGCCACCCGCCAACTCCAATTTCAGCATCAAAAATGCACAATTTACCTCTCCCCCACACTTAAATTCGACATCGCCCTCGATGTTCAGCATATATAAAAATAAGAGGGAAGAAGGAACTTAGCGGATTCATGTGAAGCATTCTCAGCAAGATGCTCCAGCTTTTGTAACATTCTGTCAAGGCAGCCCAGTATGCAACTCCAGTAGCACTGTCCGTTAGTGATTGTCACACCCAGCCTCCAAGTATGATCCCATATTACTTGTCGATCCCCTTTTCTGCAGCTTGCAGCAGGCTTCTTTGTTTTTATTCCATCATCAACTCATAAGCAGTCCGATAGTAGCACTCCTGCAAAATATAAGAACTCGACCAAGATCCGTGAAATATGAAGGAACGAAATACCCAAAATACCAGCAACTATTTTTATTCTTTACCTAGACTAATTTTTTTTTTTTTGTGCAACCGACACTATTAACATCCCCCTACAAAGGTTGCGAAACTCAGGGAGGCACTTAAGCCGACTCGACGAAGTAACTTATAAAGCATATAAAATTAAACAAACATGAAAGCAATAAAAATTAAGCTTGGGTTGCCTCCCAAGAAGCGCTTTGGTTTATGTCGTGGCTCGACACTCTTAATATCCTCAAAGATCAGCCATATCCTCGATAGCCAACTCAAATGTACCCAGCAAGTACATAGCTCAAAGCTTTAATAACTCCTTAAAAGTCAGTCCATCGATATGTTGTCGGCTAACGTTTTGTATCAGCGTATCTATTAAGTTTTCACCAATCACCAACTTAAACACCACTCTAGCTTAAGTCCTCTATGAGCAATAAATTATAAAGCCTCAAATTTTTACTCCCCAACACTTACTATTAACCACAAGGAACTTTCATAATTAATTAAGGTAATAAAAATATCATATGGGGAGGCTATGCATTTACGTCCATAAGCAATGAAGACAACTAATATCAGCTTTTATAGACACCATATATGAGTGATTTGCTTGGGAACCTTGATCACCAACAATGATAATCCATGACCATTTATAAGACGCAAATTTTCATATTCTAAAAGCAAAACCACCAAAATTCCGATTGTTTTTCACCACGTTCAAACCTCAATTTCCATAATTAACCATGTTCTACCTTCTCATATTAATAATTACCTTGATCCGACAAGCTTCTAAATCCGTCCATTTCACATGTCACATCCGACCAGCTAGTTCATGTCATTCTTTTAGCATTCCAAGCATTCTTCATTAGAACATTAAACTAATAGATCATATCTTCAACTAAACAAACACTAACACATAGAATAGGATAGCAAAATATAACCGCCAACTTATAAGGTGGTCATTTATACCATTCAAGTTAGATATCAGACAGACAGGCATTCTTAAGCTTTAGTTTCCAGATTTTTTTTCTTCACACACCCAGCAGCCTTATTTTCATAAGCCACAATAGCCTCACAGCAGGGTAAACAAAATTGCAAGAAGTTGATCACTCTTCTTCGACTCATGAATTACGACCCCATCACTCTCAACAAATTAGACTATAACCCAACATCAATGAAACACGGTCCATTCATTTATCCTCAAAACAGCAGCATATGCATCTAACTAAAGCAAATCCAAAGGACAAGCATGCTAAAATTTATATTTCAAACTATATATATAAAGCTAATATATAGCATATGTAGTTCAAGAAGGGTACTTATAAATTGCAATACTATGAATAAAACCTACAGACAAATGAGAGAGAAGACATACAAACAAGTTATTTGAAAAATACCACTTTCTATGTAAATTTCTATTATGACAGATTAATATAGCGGACTCAAAAAAATAGAACCAAATGAGCAAACAACACGCAAAAATTGTTAGGAAACCTGCCGGCTGCTCAGAATTTCTACCTAAAAGAATCCAACCAAAAATTGTAAATTAATGCAAGTTAGTGTCAAAAATATACAAGATACATAGAAAATTAACTCTAACATCAATCTCCCCGGCAACGGCGCCAAAATTTGATACGTGTCGTTTGCGCATACAAATTAATTATTTATTCACCTTACCTTTATCACAATTATTCTTTAAATTAATATAGTATAGAACAAGTAAGGGTCGATCCCACGGAGAGATTAGTTGTTCAAAGTTAAAGTCAGCTATTAGTTAGTAAGAACAATTACATATTTACGCATATAAGTTATGCTAGCTTATTTCTTGATATGTACGATTAAGGGGGTTTGTTTTGAAGTTTCGAGCTAATAAACTAATGGAACTAAATACTAAGGAGCTATTATTTATACGTGAACAAATACCACACTCATACTTCAAAGTATAGTAATTCTAGTCCTATAAACAATTGATATCGTTTATAATCATGATATAATTAGTAGGTTAGCTGGAATTTAAGATAACAAAAATTCCCTATATTCTCTTAGATCACAACCGACCTGAACTAAGCCTAGACCGATTCTTAACTAACCGACCAATGTAAGTTTGTCACGCCCTACTAAAGACCGGTTTAGTCGCATTATTGAACCAAGAATATTTCATTAACCCTATTAGTCTCTAAGTGGCGTCACTACCTAGAGATCAATAGTCTAAGTTTTTACTCTTAACTTCAACTAATCCCAATTCGCGAGGCAGGACAAATTCGAGTTAGTCTCATGGTATTAAGCAAGTCGAACTAAGCCTAACTTACATAATTAGCAGACGAGACAATCAAAACCACAATAAGATAACAAATTATGAGAAAGATTGAATCTTGTCATTAAAACAGTAAAACTTAAATACCAATTACTCAAAATCAATCGTATATCAAATAGCAGTTTAATGAACTAAGATTATATAACGGATTTCCAAACCATAAACTAGATACAAGAGTAGTAAAGAGAACTTATTTTGTAGCCCAGAATCCGTCGCACAACCTTCGGATGTCGCACCTCCAATTGAACTAGAATCCGCCCTTACGCCGCCGTGTACTAAGACTACGCCGGAGTATTGCCTCCTTTTAGCTCTCGCCTCCTAGTTTAGGTAGAAGACCGTCTCACTTTATCGCTCAATTTCTGGGAAATATGTGTGTAATTGCTTCCTTTGAGGGTTCAGGAATCGGGTATTTATACTCGATCAAAGTCGGTCTTCGTGACAGATTTGGGAACAAATTTTTGCAGCAATAGGATAGAGTTTGTGATTGAATTAAGGTAAGAGATAGAGATTGAATTTGAGATGGAGACGGAGTGTCCATGGATAATCTTTCGCTCAACAGCTTCTGACCTTCGTTCGCTTCTTTCCCAAATTCTACTCTTTAATCTAACATTTGCTGACTTGTTTGATCTTTAACTCCAAGTCAACGTGACCTCTTCATTTCATGGGCCGCGATCTCGTGATTAATTAACAATTACGTACGTGCACCTTCACTGTTTCTTTATTTACTTTGTTTCGTTCTTATTTTGTTCCTTGGTCCGTTTTACACATACTCGCGTCATATTTTTGATCCATTAAGCGCGTCATTCGGCCCATTCTCTTCCGTCTTATAATCTGCTATATCAAAACACACTAAATAAGCCCATTTGCATTTAAAATAATAATAACAGTAATTAAATCTCGAAATTAACGAATATATAATAATTTAGCTCAAATAATGCGAAAGACGACACTAACAATATACGGATATGGGATAAAAACATATATAATTATGGGCTTATCAGTAGATGACAATGAAGAGGTAGACACAGGTGTTTGAGCGATCACTTGACGATAAACTTACGAACTGTCAAAAATCGTTCTGCGTACCTAACATGCGGCCCAATCATCACCGGGTGGTTTGCGGGAGGTGCAGAAATGAGGTATCTACAAAATGATTCCCCAAAAAAGAAAATTAAAAGAAATGGCTAAGTGTGCTGAAATGACGAGAATGCCGATGTCGCCTAGAAATGTGTGCCCATGGAATTAGGAAACTCGAAACATGGTAATTCGACAGAATTACCAAAAATAATAACCCGTATGAATAGGAAATTATGCTTTAAGGATTAGGAAATATCCGACGCGGAAAATCACAGAAATACAACAGAGGAAGAGGCGCAGCAGGAGCTGCGTCCCTTTGAAAAGGCGCATCAAGTGTTGTGCCCTTTCCTCTGTGTGTCCGTTCTGACAGATTTTAGGAAACAACTTTTAGTATAAATATAGACGTCGATGGAGGTTTTATTCACATAATTCTTCCGTCCTTCTCCGTCTTATTACATAAAAACTCTTTAATTAATCATACATCATGAATACTTTAGAAATCCATCTCAAAGAATGGACAAACGAGTTCTCTAATGTGGAGAAACACGATATGGGTGCCTAAAACTTTGGATCAATTTTGAGCTTGAAGCTAATTAAGGTTATCAGACTATTTTTGGATGCTTGTCTTGAGTATTGGGACCCGAACTATCACTTATTTGCCTTTCTTGGAGGCGATATCTGCCCATTCCCTGAAGAAATTACTGCAATTGGTGGTTGGGACTCGAAACATTTACCTGCTATACCCTCTACTTCTCAGGGGTATAAGAACAAATTCAGGGATTTGCTTGGATTGACAAGAGCTGAGGTTGACCGTCTTGTGACCTCAAAAGGAGTCTGAATGCTATATTTCATCGATCGATTTATAAATAGGGAGATCCTACTATCTCCTATGTTGCGAGGCGGAGGGCATTCGGGTTTTGCCTATTGCATGTTTATGTTCTTCAAGGGCATGTTGATGAGGATATGAGAGGTGACCCTCGCTATTTGAGCCTAGTTGAGTAGATGGAGCTGCGCAGGAGCCCAGCTTGCCTTTGTTTAGGAGAGATCCTAGTAGGGTATATTTAATAGGAAAGCCAACCACGATCTTCCTTATTTAGGAAGTCCCATCATTTTGCAGGTAAAAGAACACAACTTTTCTTCTTTTTTTTCCTTTTTTTTTCTCTTTTTTTTTTCTGGTTTTGTTTTTGTTTTTTGTTTTTTGTTGAATACTAATACCTACTTTGGTAGGTTTGGCTTATGGAGCGTCTTCGAATGATCGAGCCCCCAGTTAATGTTCCTGCTTATCATGCTCGCTCAATTGCAATGAGGACCAGGCTTTACATGGTGGATTTAGCTAGGGTTTGCAACTACTGGGAGAACAAGCTGAAGAGCGAGGATGGTCCATTGATTAAATGGATCGTACCATGGTGGCATCTCAAGTCTGTTACTGGAGTATCGTCCTTGGATCCTACCCGATTGGTGCGCATTCCTGGCTTGGAATTCATGACATGCATCTTCCCAGAGAGGCTGATGAGGCAGGTTGGATTGAAGAAGATGATTTCGAAGCTTGTTACTGTTCCTCAGACTGCCATGGCACTTACTACTGAGAGCCGAAGAGAGTGGGCCATCAAATGAGCTCAAAGAAACATATGGTTCCTGAACTCTTCTATTAGTGCACTATGGGTATCAGATTCCTACTTGCAGTGGAGGAAGGCTACTACTCCTGAGAAGCGTGAGAGACTAAGGAAACGCGAGCCTGTTGACTACAAGGTTCGTGACGTAGAGAAGAAGAAAGAGAGGCACTTGACCGAGGGAGAGGAAGAAGCCGGATTTCGAGTTGTTCATCCATCGAAGAAACCGAAGACTTCTCCTGCCATGGAAAAGGTGGTAGATAAGAATGGCAAGGCTAGACCACGAGAGAGACCGTTGGTGATTAGGTCTGAGATAGCGCAGGAGCGCCCGGCTCGTGGTCGAGACAAGAAATATGATAAAAATGACAAAGGCAAAGGGAAAATGGAAGAATAGCCTAAGTCTTTGATATTATTTATTATTGTTATTATTTGTGATAATATGGCAGAGTTTTTAGAATCCTAGCCTATTTATTTTAGCATTTATTTTATTATGTAGCGTATTATTATTATTAAGGAAAGAAATGAAATAAAAAAGGTTAATTGGTTATGAAACCGTTGTGATTTTCTTTTATTATTCTTGCCGAATTCCAAATGCATATGCAAATGTCCTTCTATTTACATTTAAAAAAGATAATAGTGGGTTGTATCCTGTGAAGGATTGCCTACGTATTCATTTAAAAAATGAAATCAAACCCTTGCGCGTAGTTCAAGTAAATGTAAAAGAATAATTGTTCTAAGCAATAGCTTGTAATGAACTAGAAAATAAGCATGAGCTTTACTTACTCTTAAAGCACAATTCAGTATATTTGATGATATGAGGATGACGATCTGACAAAATGCAAGAGCAAGGTGACATTAGCTTTATTTCAGCTGACTAGGGGCCGTTTATATTCCGTGCCACAGGAGCGACACGTGAGGTTACGCGAGGCGCGTTTTGTTCCTATTCTAGGCATAGTAACGTTTCAGTTGGTCGAGGTTTGTTGGGTTGGCAAATTCATTCCCATCTAAGTCTGTGATCCTAACCGCACCCCCCGGGAGTATGGATTTGACCAGAAATGGTCCGGCCCAGTTGGGTTTAAACTTTCCTGGTGGATCGACAGGTAAAAGAGCTCTAACTGATTTGAGAACCAAGTCTCCTTCTTTTATGTTCCTTGGCTTAACCCTTTTGTTGAAGGCTTGTTTGATGCGTGCCTGATACGTTTGCACATTATGCAATGCACGCAATCTTCATTCATCCAGGAGGATGAGTTCTTCATATCTATCCTTCTTCCAATCGGCTTCTGGGATTTGACTTTCGAGTAGAATGCGCAAGGACGGTATTTCGAGCTCGACTGGTTGTACGGCTTCCATGCCGTAGGTCAAATAGAAAGGAGTTGCCCCAGTGGGCGTCCTAACAGATGTACTATATCCCCACAAGGCAAATGGTATCTTACTTGGCCAATCTCGGTACTTGTCAATCATTTTCTTGAGGATTGTGACAACATTTTTGTTTGCTGCCTCTACTACACCATTAGTTTGTGGTCTATACGGCGAGGAATGGTGATACTTGATCTTGTACTTGGCTAGCAGTTTCTCAGTCTCAGTCTGGAAATGTGACCCATTGTCACTGATGATCTCATGTGGGCAACCGTATCGGCAGATAAAATTGGTTTGTATGAATTTTGCTACGTTCTTGGCTGTGAGACTAGTATAAGAAGCCGCTTCTACCCGTTTGGTGAAATAGTCGATAGCCACCAAAATGAAACACTGACCTCCTGTTCCGGCTGGGGTGATCTTTCCGATGATGTCGATTCCCCAAGTAGAAAATGGCCAAGGAGATGTCATGGTGTAAAGTAGTGAAGGAGGGACGTGTTGCACATTTTCGAAGATTTGGCAGTTATGACAATGTCTGACATATTTGATGCAATCGGATTCCATTGTGGTCCAATAATACTCTAAACGCGTGATTTTCTTTGCCATCATTGGTCCACTCATGTGAGGGCCACATTCTTCATCATGGACTTCTTCCATCACTTTCCGTGCCTGTGAATGATCAAGGCAACGTAGGATTACACCAAGAGGCGTTCTTTTATATAACTCTCCTTCCATGAGGACGTATTATGAGGCTAGTAAGCGTATAGCACGTTGTCACCTTTTGTCCATATCCGGTGGATAGGTGCCATTCAGTTTGAAGTTCAGGATCGCTTGGAACCAAGGTTCCTCAGGGTTTTCTTCTTCATCTGTGATTTGGTGCACATAAGCCGGTTCTGACCGTCGTTTGATGCATAATGGCATTTCTACCATATTATCCGGCATATTAATCAAAGATGCAAGTTTTACAAGAGCATCTGCAAATTGATTCTCTTCTCGAGGTAGGTGTAGGTAGGTTACTTGATCGAAGAATTGGACAACTTGGTATATTCTGCCTTGATAAGGTGCTAGGCTTTCACTTTGAATTTTCCAAGATCCCGTAATTTGGTTGATGATCAAAGATGAATCTCCATGTACTCGAAGATTTTTGATGCCTAAACTTACTGCTGCTTGTAGTCCAATGAGGCAAGCTTCATATTCTGCCGCGTTATTTGTCACCTCGAAGTCGAGTTTGACTGAGAGTGGTTTACGCTCGCCTTCAGGAGAAATGAGCAACACTCCTATTCAAATCCTCTTAAGTTCGATGCTCCATCAAAGTAAAGGTCCCATGAGTCTATATCGGTTTGGAGTATATCCTCATCCGGAAATGACCAGGTGTCTATTGCTTGTGCATCATTGATGGGATTTTCTGCGAAGAACTCGGGGACAGCGCACCCTTTTATAACTTTCAGGGATACATACTTGAGATCGAACTCTGAGAGCATCAAAGTCCATGTCGCTAGGCGTCCATTGAGAACAGGTTTTTTGAAGAGTTATTTGACAGGATCCATTTTGGAGTATATTTTGACGGAGTAGCTAAGCATGTAATAGCGTATCTTCTTTGTTGCCCACACAAAAGCGAGGCATGTCTTCTCGAGTGGTGGGTAGTTGCACTCGTACTCCAAGAACTTCTTACTAAGGTAGTAGATAGCTCTTTCTTCTTTTCCCACAGTTTGGGCCGGCATTGTACCCATGGCTATTTTAGTTACCGTGAGATATAAACCAAGAGGTTGATCTCGTTGGGGTGGCATGAACACTGGTGGTTTGGCTAGTATCTCCTTGATTCGGTCGAATGCCTTTTGACAGTCATCATCCCACATGGTGTGATCCGTTTTCTTTAGCTTTTTGAAGATAGGTTCACAGATCGTGATGAGTTTCGATATGAATCGACTTATGTACTGCACCTTACCCAAGAATCCTCTAACTTCCTTCTCTGTTGAAGGTTGCGGCATTTCGATTAGAGCTTTGATCTTGGAAGGGTCTATTTCTATACCTCGTTGGCTAACAACATACCCCATGAGCTTGCCATATGATACTCCAAATGCACATTTCTGTGGATTGAGTCTCATGTTGTACTTTCGTAATCTTGAGAAGAATTTGTGAAGGTTCGCAATATGCCCCTCTCTATCTTTGGACTTGACAATCATATCATCTACGTAGACCTCAACTCCTTTATGCATCATGTCATGTAATAGTGTAGTTACGGTGCGTTGATATGTAGCTCCGGCATTGATTAACCCAAACGGCATAATCATTTAGCAATAGGTACCTCATTGAGTTACGAAGGCGGTCTTGTGCATATCTTCTATGGCCATCTTGATCTGATTATACCCTGCATATCCATCCATGAAGGACAATAACGCAGGATCTGCCGTGTTATCCAATAATATGTCGATATGTGGTAGAGGAAAGTTATCCTTGGGACTTGCTTTGTTTAAGTCTCTGAAATCAACACAAACATGGATTCTCCCATCCTTTTTGGGTACGGGTACTATGTTGGCTACCCAGTCTGAATACTCGGAAACTTTGATAAACCCGGCTTTGAATTGCTTATCGACTTCTTCTTTGATCTTAAGTGCCTACTCTGTCCTCATTCGACGAAGCTTCTATTTTACGGGCTTGAATCCCGGTTTAATCGGGATTCTGTGCTCTACGATATCCCTGTCGATCCCTAGCATGTCTTTGTAGGACCAAGCAAAAACGTCTTTGAACTCATGTAGGAGGTCTATAAAGCTGGCCCTTTCGGCGGGGCTCAAGGTCGTCCCTATCCTAAGTTCTTGGGGTTCTAGTTCGGTTCCTACATTGATGGGTTCAGTGTTTTCTATAACTGGTCCCCCTTCCCCCTCTTGTAGTATTTCTTTGGCTATGCAGAGAGGTATTTCGATTGAGTCTGGATCTGGGTAATCCTCATTATCATCGTAAACAGAATTGCATTCAGAATAACACAAAGGGTAAGCGGAACCTGATTTATTCATATTAAAATTCGAAAAAAGTTGAAACAAAGAAGCCATCTGTTCGGTAGTCAGTGGCGGTAAAGGGACAGCTGCCGTGACATTTCCCGAACTACTGTTACTACTTGATGCTAAGCTAGGAGAAACAAGGGGAGTGGGAGTGACGACAGGAGGAGACTCTCTAGGGACTTCTCTAGACTCCGAATCTGACTCTGACTCAAATTCATCGTCTTCTGGTTCTCGTTTGAACATCTCTCCTTCTCCAGTGGTGAGCTTGAAGAGTCTTCCTTGGTTGTTTGTCCACTTGATCAACTTTCTCCATCCTTTCTATTGATTTGAGCTGGTTTCTATGCCTAGTGTGGTAATGATCTCATCTATGACGCTTTCGGCTCTTTTGATTTAAGGGAAGATCCTGGAGGTAGACATCTTCCTCACTATCCGTCCATATCCCAGTGATTACCTCCTCTTTTGGGGAGATAAGATGTGAGCAATCTAAGGTAGATTCGTCACTTGTAATCATCAGAACTTCAAGAGGATTCTGAGTATTGTTAGGCTTGCCTCAAGACGGTATTGGTAGGCGACCGTCTTCAATCATGTCTTGAAGTACATGTTTTAGCTTATAACATTTTTCTGTATCATGTCCCTTACCTCTATGATATTCGCAGTACGAATTCTCGTCCCAGGATTTGAATTTCTTTTCTGGTTCAGGTGTAGGCCCTATGGGTTGAAGCTTACCCTGTTTCATCAATCTTTTCAGAGCATTGGAGTATATATCCCCAATATTTGTGAACTTTTTCTGTGGGATACTCTTCTTTGATGGTTCAGGAAGGTTAACCTCATCACTCTTGCTAGTAGAGCCGTAAGAACGACTTGTTGAACCTTGATATCCACGACCTACCATTTTGGACAAGAGCCCTTCACGGATATCATCTTCGATCCTTGTTTCTAGTACGGTTAAGTCCCTGAAGGTCTTAATGTTTTGGTACCTCAAATGATTTGCATAAATGGGCTTTAAATTGTCCATGAATTTTTCCATGAGGGTAGCTTCATCTGGACGTTCGACAAGTTGGGTACTAGTCTTCCTCCACCTACTTAGAAAGTCGGTGAAGCCTTCTTTATCATTTTGGGTAAGAATCTCTAAACTGCGCATATTGACTTGGATCTTAGCATTATCCGCATATTGCTTAGCAAACTCGATCGCGGCATCATCCCAGGTGGCAATCTTCTTGTGTTCTAGGGAATAGAACCATTGTTTAGGAATGGTGTCAAGAGATGAAGGAAAGATCCTTAAGACCATCTCGGGTTTAATGCCTTTGATAGACATGTAATCCTTGAAAGCATGGATATGGTTCAAAGGGTTTTCATGTCCCTTGAATTTCGGGATATCCGTCATGTTGAAGTTTTTAGCAGTTTTGTACTCACGGCCTCATACTTGCAATTGTTTTCCCTATAAATATCATCCCATTTGAGATACATCAGTTGTTCCTCCAAGTATTGGAGTCATTTCTAAGCTGCAATCGGATCTACGAGAGGGTTGACCTCTTGTGCTCCCACAAAAGGTGGAGGATTTTCATTCGCGAAGTCATTCACAAAATCATGAAGTATTTCATTTTCTTCAGAAGGCAACCTAGTTTCTACGGCAACAATTCGGCCCTCGATCTTGTTGAGGCGATTATTCACTAGGTTTTGGCTTGTTTGGAGACGAGCGAGCGCGGCTAGGATTAGATCATTACCATTCGGTGGTTGTCCATTGACACTTGCGTGACTAGTTCCAGGCATCTTGAAAAAATGGATAAGAGATCGACGACGAATCAAAACACGATCGACCATTTTAGCACACTTACTCAAAGAAAAGATTTGACTTATGAAGTGGGAGTGTGCCACTTGTGTCAAGTGAGGTTTGAAGAAATGACAAGGTTTGGAAATGTTGGTCCTAGTCAACTATAGTGCAGTTGTAGGAGTGGACTCAAAGTGAGGTTTTGAAATGGGCTTCGAAGCCCGAATTTTGGCTCGACAATTGGACATAGTTTTGACTGGTTTTGCGCTAATGTTGGCCTATTTCAAAAATTTTACATTTTGAAAGAGGTTTTGATTTTTTACAAAATTCGTCATGGTTTTGTTTAGAAAATGGTGATCACATATAGTACAAGCATTTATGGAGATATTATAACGGGATGCTGAGTGCATTTAAAAGGGTTTTGGTTGAAAGGGTGGGTTGCCATAACGAACAATCAAACCCGGGTCTGTGGAGAGGCTCGTACCAAACAGGAGTAAGGCCGATTCCAAGTCCATTTCCTCGAGTAGTGAAAGTCCTTGATACAAATAAGAGTAAGTACCATGGTACGGTTGACGTCAATCGCTATCCATCCTTAAGCCCAAATAAGAATTTGGAACGTCTAGACGGGACGATTGGCCGAATGGGTTGGGTTGGGCCTAGGAAGGCCGAATAAACGATCTAGGAAGACCGAGTTATGAAAACCAACAACTGTCTTGTACAAACTATTCCCTAACGTTGTTCAAGTTTCACCCTAGCTACACGTAAGTGTTTTAATACCCAGCGGAGTCACCAAACTGTGGACGCGGGCCCACGGGGGTCGCTCGGGTAGAAAGTGAGCAAGCTTTTGCATTTGTGGAGTCGCCACCAATTTATTATGGAAAATTGGAAACCGTTCGAATACCTCGTGTCATGTCAAGACACAAAGTAGTGACATAAACACCAAGAACTCGTTACCCTTAGCATTCTATGTCTAGAATGACTCTCGTGGATGCCAATGACCACGGGTGTTCACAAAGATCTGGAGTAAGGGGTGAGGGTACGTATTAGGAAACTCTTTTGATCGAACACCTAATCCCGCCCACTCGATAGCGGCCTCTACTAATGATTAGGGAAAATCGTCTATACTCGATATGTTGAAGGTTATATGCATGCAATGCAACATCCATTAGATTGATTCTAGCATGTGAAAATTAACTAAGTCGGTGAACACGTAATTTAGCACTCATTAGGTCGAGGTAGGAATTTAGATTAATTGCATGTGAGAGCAAGTAAATAATCATACAGTACGATAAATAAATAAATGCAATAATTAAAATTACAATAATTACAATTAATTAATTGATTTACGTCGAAAATACATTTAAAACGGATGGTTTGAGAAAAGAAAAGAAAAACAAATTAACGAACAAATTATTAGTGATAATACGAATAATAGTTAATTAATACGTAATTATTTAACTAGTTCAAGGCAGAAACGGGAGTTCAGAGACAGAACTCAACCCGGAACAGGCGCAGCAGAGCTGCGTCCTTTGGAAGAGGCGCAGTAGTTGCTGCGTCTGTTCCTGACCTAAATTCTGGCTGTGAAGCCGGAATTGCATATCGTTAATATTCATTGGTAAATTAATGATTGATTAATGATATTTGACTCGGATAGAAGTGATGTAACATATTATTTACATATGAATTGGTCATAAAAACTATAAAACATGAATTAGAGCTAATTAGAATGTATTAATTACAAGATTAATGATAAGATTAAACAATGAATTAAATAAACTAATTATGTTAACTCGATTATTAATAACGAACTAATGATGGTAATGATAAATAACAGATGCAAATATACCAAGGATTGATTTCAAGGGCTCAATATTGATAAATCGAACCTCTAAAAACCCGAATTGATTTGAATGACGAAAACCCGCAAATATGAATTATAAGGGATTTAAGTCGGGATTTAAAAGATGAATTAATTAATAACGAATTACATGTTAAAGATATTGTATTAAAATTATCGTTTAAATGAAACATGAACAAACAAAGACAAAACAAAACAAACAGACGAACAAAAGACGAAGGAAGAAGAAATGAAGCAGGAACTGCGGCAGCCTCAGGAAGAGGCGCAGCAGGTGCTACGTCCTTTCTCGACGTTTGTCTCCTGTTAATCCGTAAAAAAGGTTTGAAACAAGGTTTTATAAATCGATTTTGAATGTGTTTTCGAGGTAAACCTTATAATAATGATTATAAAAATAAAGTACAATAATAAAATATGGGATTTACACCCTCAGACTTACATGTTTGACGAAATGAGATTAACTAAGTTAACGTTTAGTGATGCTCGACTCGAATGTACGACGAAAGTGCCCTCTAAGAGGAAGTTAAACAAGATTTATTAAGTTGATTGAAGTGGAGTGGGTCAAATTGGTCGGTCATGCAAAGCGAGGCTGGTACTCAGAAAGATCCGAGCTTACGTGGTCGAAAGTTCAAGCATGTAGACGCCAAAAAGTAAGAGCGTGGTCTTAGAATGCAAAGGGAGAAGAGAAGGGCGGACACTCGCGTGAGAAATATTAGAGGCCGTAGGTCTCTATTTATACTAATCACACGAAGGAATTAGGGTTTTCGGAGAAACTTTGGAAGTGAATCTTGAAACGTTTTGAAATACGCAGAAAGGAACTCAGGAAGAGGCGCAGCAACCACTGCGTCTCTTGGAAGAGGCACAGCACCTGCTGCGTCCTTTCCCAAGTGGTTTCCTCCTGCGGAAGAAAGATTTCCGCGTTTCTATTATGGAATTGCGGTTTGATCTCAATTTCCTTAATATTTTATATAATATTTCCGGGATATAATTTGCTAAAGAGATTAAAAGGTTGAAAATATGGAATAGAAACATCCAGAACATTCTAGAATATTCTAACTCGGCATTTTAAACGGTTATTAGAAAATGAAGACGGTTTTTGACCCGGACTCCAAATGTACTCTAGTTACTGTCAAAACGACCGTATCAGAGCGTAGATGACGACTATGAGGTAGACACAAGTGTTTGAGCTATAACTTGACGATAAACTTACGAACTGTCATAAACCGTTCCGCGTACCAAACATGCGGCCCAATCATCACCGGGTGGCTTGCGGGAGGTGCAGCAATGAGGTATCTACAGTTACATTCACCCCTACTTGAAGAACGCAACGTCCTCGTTGTGACTGGGAGCATAAACGCTAACCCAGAATCCTCCCCCGCTAGGTCGATGATCACAATGGAGCGTATAACCACTGCCTCCCATCACCACACGATCGCAGGGTTGCTCAGATACCACTTGTAACACCCCGGCCCAAACCGGGTCGAAAGCGGTTACTTATGATAGCTCACCAGGCTGTGTACATGGCCCACAGATCAACACGGGTCCTTTATAGCGCAGTTTGTCCTCACTCATGCGCATTCCAAGAACCTTCCCAAGAGGTCACCCATCCTAAGACTACTCCCAGCCAAGCACGCTTAACGTTGGAGTTCTTTCGCATGGATGGCCATAAAAGAAAGTGCACTTTGTTGATATGAGTGGTACTTCCAATCCCTTTAAGCATTAGTCATTTAAGCCTATCAGTGAACCTCTTCAATTACCGTGGGGCGTTACAACGTAATCCGCATATCGCTAGACATGAATTATTATCTACTTGCATACATTATATACATCCAACAATTCATAACATCGACCGATTTAAACTAACATATTAACATGTCGTTCTATCAATATATAAATGCAATTCAATCAATATATGTTTAAGATAATTCATAAGCCGATTCAAATACTAACATCCACGCTACATATCACAAGGCACACGACCCAAAGCGAGTGTCTTAAACTTACCTCAATTCAGCATCCTGTAATAAGTGTAGAAAAATGGCTAACTTAAAGCATCCATGAACCCGTATTTAATTGACATGCTTTTTAATTTCCCATCTCTCGTTATCCTTCCCCATGGTGTCCGGTTCAAAACTGAGAGGGCCAGGGTACGAATTAAGGCTAGCTTCTTAACCGCACTAAAAGGGGTTCCTAATAGTTTCTACCCGTAGTTCATTTTATTTAGACACATCCTAAGTTCATTATTCTTCATTTGTTTAGGCCTGATGATCGTTTGCTCTAATACCATTTTGTAACACCCCATTTATTCAGGAGCCTTAAGCTAGGCCTCCCAAGTAAATAGGACTGTTACCATCTCGGTTTCCCGAGTCAGTGAGTAACAAAGATAACAAACAAAAGTACTTTATATAAAATAACCATTAAAGGTCTTATTACAATTATCAATTTGATTAAATTAAACTATATAATAATATAATTTACTATGCAGGTGAAATAAATAAAACTATATAAACAATGTTAAGTCAAAATAAGGTGATCTAGACAACAGCTACAATCCAGGTCTGGCTGACGTCTCAATGCTCCCAAGTCAGCTAATCTCAAGTATATGTCAGTGAATCTACTCCCCAATAATTGGTTCATCACAGGTGTTTACAGAATACACTGTTAACTAAACGGTTGAGTAGAAAACTAAAAAATGTATAAAAATTGCAAAACCTGTAATAATCGATTAATATACAATTACATAGTAACCAATCCCTTACACCATCCACCACAGCACGACACAGCCCAAGGCACACAGCTACACCAGGACACACAGTCCACTAGAAGCACACAGTCTAATGGACACACAGTCCCCTCCCCTCCCCCCCCCCCCCTCAAACATACAGTCCACACGAAGACACATAGTCTTAAGGAGACACAGTCCGAACACACAGTCCCTCCTCAGGTCCACGGCCCTTCCACATCCCCGTGCTTGGCCTATACAATACTCATCTCATCTCATGCCAAATAACAACTCCCAAATCCACAGCATTCAATAATAATGACATACAATAATAATGACAGTCTCAACATTATAACTTAACCAATATTATATAAGACAATGGCACAAGATAGAAATTCCAGCAAGGCAATAAGAGATCGTCGTAATTAGTTAAACTCTTCCTTCACCAATCCACCAGATCATACATTTAATCCATCTTTTAGCAATAACGGAAATAAGACAAGAATGAGTAGTTTTCTACCTATTAGAAAATCTGCACAGACAAGCTAGTTAGTAACGATCATCTACAAAGTCGGATTCTACAATTATAACATACACTAATTAATAACTAAATTAACTATTTCATTATCGACTTAATTAATAACTTAGTGGTTAAATATATTATTAGTTCTCACTTTTATCTACTTATTAGTAACCCAATAACTAGCATGATTTAAGACTCAAAGTACATTAACTATAATATAAGACATGACCATGCACTAACAATATGATCATGCATCCATCAACGTAACCACAGACTATAAACCTCATATTGATCAAATAATCCATCACGTAGTGCGGCATGCCCTGCCATCCAAGAACCCAATATGATCACCACCGCATTCCCCCACTACACTACCACACTGCACTACCGTCACCACACCACCACGCACTGCCCACGGCCAGAACAGATGCACAACCAACGTCACCGCAATGGCGCAACGATATCAATTTGACTTGAAATCGATGCAGCTGTACAACCAGACAATAACCCGACTCAATTCCAGGAACACAGTAAACTACGTCGGCCCGACTCGACTCTGCCCAAACACCATTACACCATACCTGCAACACGACTAAAAGAACATGCCACAAAACAGGGGTGAGTTCGACATTGCTGAAACAGCCCCCAACCATAACCAATGAAATACCCATTAAAAAATTACCCCGGGGTACAAAAATTGTATAATAACTCTACCTATCCAATGCAAACAGTGTCGACGAGTTCGTACCAAAACCGCTCCAAAACAGAGTACGCCACTACCCTTCGCACGACTAAAAACGACGCCAAAACTATCTAATGACGACCCATAAACAAATCCTAAGACGTCCTATACCCATTACATTAAACCAGTGACATCGACCTCAACATCCCGACTCACGACGATTATCAATCATTCATATGCTTAAATTATTGACGAGAACGTATGACTTAAGGGTAGACGATACTTTTAGCTAGAGGAATAACGAGGGATATAAGACGATGAAGCTGTGTTGGTGGTTATGCGCAAGTATATACTATCCTCGTTTTCGACCGCCGCTTTCTCGCTTTGTTTTATTTCTTTTTTCTCTCTTGTGCGTGATTTGTATTTGGCTAAGAATTAGGGGGAGGGTTTATAATCAGGTTTATATACCCGTATAATGGGTGGTAGGAACATTAATAATAATAATAATAATAATAATAATAATAATAATAATAATAATAATAATAATAATAATCATAAATCATAATAATAATAATAATAATAATAATAATAATAATAATAATCATAAATCATAATAATAATAATAATAATAATAATAATAATAATAATAATAATAATAATAATAATAATAATAATAATAATAATAATAATAATAATAATAACAATAATAATACTATAGTATAACTATATTAATATTGTTATAACGTTCTACCAAATCATATCCTATTATTATATCGTATAACGTTCTACCAAGTAATTTTTATTAAAACGTTCTTAAAATAAATATTTTCTGAAGTCTTAAAAGTACGAGGTATTACAATCTTCCCTCCTAAAAGGGAACTTCGTCCTCGAAGTTCAAGACACACATATGACAAGTTAATCCTAACAAAATATTATAGGTCTCTAAAATTTACGGTATGACAATGCGAAACTAGGTCCAATTAGAGGTTAAAATTGCGCTTTTTACGACCACATCAGCGGTTTCAGTAAATGTTGTGCCGAGCTGCTCAAAGAATGGATGGGAATTCAGTTTGGCTTTGATGATCTCCGTCAATGGATGCTCAGATTGAAGTGCAGATCCTTGTTTCAGAAACAAGTAGTGTTTTCAGGGCTTATGGCTTTGATTTACTATATATGCTGGTTAGGAACAAAGCAAAGCTTGATGGAGTGGTTCTACCTCCGAGGCAACTAGTGAAGCTCATTTAAGGGGAAGTAGTACCAAGACTTCAAAACCGCATGTGGAAAGTCAAGCATAAGGTAGATAAGGAATTGAGTAAGAAGATAGGCATAAGATATAGGTTTCTATCTTTATATGTTGTTGGCAATGAGGCTTGTAGGGTGACATAATTTTTTCATGATGATATATATATTTTCGCATTTCACCTAAAAACAATTACGTCCTAAAAATGTCCTAAAATGGAAAGGGGAATGTTGGATTTGAATGGACCAAAAAGGAATAGGGCAAGGTTGGATATGAATAAAGGGAGCAGTAACTTAAAACATAAATAGTTTTTCTCAGGAAAAAAAACAATTGAACAGTAAGCGAAAATGTCGAGAAAATTGAGTTGAACAAAGTCTCTTTAGGTTTCTCATATGAAGAGAAAAGTCATCCCTGTAGATACCCAGTATCTGTTGAATCCCCAACAAACACCCCATGATTCCAAATGTGTGATAGTGAAAAACAGCTCGAAGACCTGCAAACAGGCTCGCGTCTCTTCGAGTAGCCTATACGGCCACGTCGCTCAAAACGCACAAAACCACACAATCCTCTGTAAATACCCCTCAAATGCCACCATTTAAAGGTACGCGAGCGCCCGCCCCCTCTTTTCTCCCTTAAAATTCAATACCTCGACTTCCCGAGTCAACAAACGACACGTATTTCCGACCTACCGATCAAAAATACGAGCCATACACATTGTTTGGTACCGTCATCGTGCATTAAATCACTTGACCGACCATTTCGACCAACTACACAATCACTAAACAAAGCAACACTCTTTACTTTGCTAAAACGTTTTCCAACCGAGTTTTCCGACCTAACAAGTTTTTACACTTCCGTCGATTTCTCGCCAACGACCTAGCATGTAAGTATGAGGGTGTGATTAATCCTCTTCTTTCACGTCCTTATATCTGTTTTTTTTACCTTAACATGCTAAAACATGCATAACATGGTCCGACCTTAACATGCCAACACTATTAAAACATAATAATAAAGTGGGTAACGGAGGTCTTCACTCTTCCATTCTACCCTTGTCTTTACCGTAGGGGTACATATTCCCCTTGTTCTTCTTTCAAGCTCGCCAAGCATGGGCTTCCTCTTCGGAACGGATCCACAACGACAACGACATCCTGTCTCTTACAAGACCCCATGCTCGGTCCAAGCCGAGTCCACACACGGCCCACCATCTCTTTGAGACCCAAGCTCCTCCTCTTCGGTGGCCTCCCCATATCCGGGCTAACGTCATCGGCAAAGTCGTCAAACACGGCACGGTTGGCTTTGCCAACCTCCATATACTTCAAGTCGACAACTTTATCTTTACGAAACTTGGACCTTTCTTCCAAGGTTTGAGCTTGATGTGACTCATATTTACACACATTTAGTCCCGAACTAGCCTCTTTCCTATGCTTTCTTGCATGTATTAAGGTCGTTTCTATCTTAAGCTTACTACTTTGCATTTTCTATGAGTTTTTTTGCCCTTGCAGGGAAGGAGCGCTAGCCTTGCGTGTATGGAGCAAAAACGAAGCTAAATTGATCGTATCTAATGACCAGGCATCAAAGAGGAGACCGATACTAAAGGCCTAAGTAGATAGAACAAATAAATGGGCAATGATGAAGGACCCCCAAGGCTCCTCAATGATCCACATGGATCATGAAGCAGCCAAATAAAGAAGAAGGAAATCTGCAAGGAGAGACGGGCATCCCAAGTAAGGCCCGAGCATCCCAGAGCAGAGGTCGGGCATTCCCAGACACATCCTGAGCGTCCTTTGAGTAGGACAGGCGTTTTTCCATGTGTAGATACCTCATTTCTACACCTCCCGTCAAACACCCGGTGATAATTGAGCCGCATGTTTAGTATACGGAACGATTTATGACAGTTCATAAGTTTATCATCAAGTGATAGCTCAAATACTTTTGTCTACCCCTTGGTCGTCATCTAAGCGCCATTACGGTCGTTTTGACAGTAATTAGAGTTCATTTGGAGTCCGGGTCAAAAATTGCTTCATTTTCTAATAAACCGTTTAAAATGCGGAGTCGGAATGTCCTAGAATATTCCAGATATTTATTCCATAATTTGATTTTATATCCTTTTGGTAAAATATATCCCGAAAATTTTATTTTAAAGAATAAGGAAGTTGAGATCTACAGCAATTCCATAAAAGAAACGCGGAAATCTTTCTTCCGCAGGAGGAAACCTTTGGCGAAAGGACGCAACACCTGTTGCGCCTCTTCCAAGAGTTGCAGCAGCTGCTGCGCCTCTTCCCCAGCTCTTTTCTGCGTATTTTCAGATTTTTTCGAGATTTGTTTCCAAAGTTTGAGTCTTTCCATAATTCCTCCGTGTGATTAGTATAAATAGATGCTTTTGCCTCACATATTTCTCACGCGAGTGTCCGCCCTTCTCTTCTCCCTTTGCATTCTAAGACCGTGCTCTCAGCTTATTGACGTGTACGTGCTTGATCAATCGACCACGTAAGCTCGGATCCTTCTGAGTACCAGTCATGTTGCATGACTGACCAATTTGACCAACTACATCTCAATTAATTAATCAAACAATTTAATCTAAATCCTCTTACAAGGGCACTTTCTTCATACATTCGAGTCGAGCAATCACTAAACGTGAAATTTGTTAATCTTGTTTCATCAAACATGTAAGTCTGAGGGTGTAAATCTCATCTTTTATTATTGTATTTTATTTTCGTACCAATTAATGTAAGATTTACGTCAAAAGTATGCTTAAAACCGATTTCTAAAACCCTTTTGTTAAACTATTTTTACGAATTAACAGTAGGGAGACGTCGAGAAGGAACGCATCAACTGTTGCACCTCTTCGAAGAGTCGCAACATCTGTTGTGCCTTTTCCAGAGGCTGCCGCAGTTCCTGCTTTTCTTCTTCTTCCTCGCCTCTCTGTTAATCCCTCCTCTTCTGATTTCTTTTTCTTTTTTTCTTCTCTTTTATTCGCATACAATAATTTTAATACGTATTCTTAATATTTATTGCCTTTAATCCCGACTTAAATCCCTTATAATCGATATTTGCGGGTTTTCGTCATCAAATAAAACCCGGATTTTTAGAGACTCGATTCGTTCATATCAAGTTTCTGAAGTTCGTCTTTGTACATATTTTTACCGTTTATTTCTAATTCGTTTCCGTTTCTATAAATAATCCTAGATAATTTGTAGTTAACCTGTAATTAGTTTTAATCCGTATTAATTCATTCTAATTCGTTTTAATTCGTTTTTATCCTTTTCATGACAAATTCATATGTTAATAATATGCTAAATCACTTTCATCCGAGTCAAATATCCATAATCAATCGTTAAATACACCATCGAACGTAAATACCCGCAGTTCTGACTTCACAGCCAGAACTCACCTCAGGAACAGACGTAATGACCACTGCGCCTCTTCCAAGGGACGCAGCATTGTTGCGCCTGTTCCGGGTTGAGTTCTGTCTCTGAACCTCCGTTCTTGCTTTGACCTAATTCGTTAGTTTACGTATTAATTGACTATTAATCGTAATATCACCCTTTAATATGTCCGTATTTTCTAACCTAATTTATTTTCTCTTGTTTTCCTCAAATTGTCCGTCTTAAATATATTTTTGACGTAAATCAATTAAACCTTTGTAATTATTGTATTTTTTTAATTATTGCATTAATTTATTTATTGTATTGGATGATTTATTTATTTGTTTTCACATGTAATTAATTTTAAACCCTACTTCGACATAATTGAATGCTAACTATATGTCAACCGACTTAGTATTAATTCACATGCTAGGACTAATCTTTGGATGTTGCATTGCATGCATATAATCGACAGCATAACAAGTACAAACGATTTCCCTAATCATTAGTAGAGGCCGCTATCAAGTCGGGCGGGATTAGGTGTTCATTAAAAGGACTTCCTAATACGTACCCTCACCCCTTACTTCAGATCTATGTGAACATCTGTGTTCATTGGCATCCACGAGAGTCATTCTAGACATAGAATGCTAAGGGTAACGAGTTCTTAGTGTCTATGTCACTACTTTGTGTCTTTACATGACGCGAAGTATTCAAACGGTTTCCAATTTTCCACAATAAATTGGTGGCGACTCCACAAATGCAAACGCTTATTTCCCAAGCGCCCCCGTGGGCCCCCCGTGTCCACAGTTTGGCGACTCCGCTGGGGAGTAATACAGTTATGTGTTGCCAAGGGTGAAACATGAACAAGGCTAGGGAATAGTTTATATGAGACAGTTGTCGGTTTTCATTACTCGACCTTCCTAGGCCCAACCCAACCCATTCGACCAATCATCCCGTCTGGATGGTCCAAATTCTTATCTGGGCCTAAGGATAGATAGCGATTGACGTCAACCATACCGTGATGCTTACTCATGGTTTGTATCAAGGGCTTTCACTACTCGAGGAAATGGACTAGGAACCGATCTTAATCATGTTTGGCCCGGACCTCTCCACGGACCAGGGTTTGATTGCTCGGTATGGCAACCCACCCTTTTAAGCCAAAAGCTTCTAAATGCACTCAGCATACCGTTATAATGCCTGTATGAATGCTTGTCTCATATGTGATCACCATTTTGTAAACAAATCCATGACGAAATTTTTGTAAAATCAAAAAAACCTTTTTAAAATTTAAACACTTTCAAAAATGGCCAAAATTAGCGCAAAATGAGTGGAAACTCTGTCCAAATCTCCAGTCAAAATCCGGGGCTCAAAACCCATTTCAAAACCTCACTTCGAGTCAGCACTTCTACAACTACACTACAGCTGTCTAGGACAAACATTTCAAACCTTTGTCACTTTCAAACCCCACTTAACACAAGTGGCACACTCCCACTTCACAAGTCGAGTCTTTTCTTTGAGTAAGTGTGCTAGAATGGTCGATCGTGTTTTGATTCGTCGTCAATATCTTATCCAGTTTCCAAGATGCCTGAAACTAGTACCACAAGTGCTAGTGGTCAACCCCCAAATGGTAATGGTCAAATCCTAGCTGCACTCGCTCATCTCCAAACAAGCCAAGACCAAGCCTATGATAGCCTCAACGCTATTGAAGGCTGAATTGTTGCTGTAGAAACTAGACTCCCTCCTGCAGAAGACGATATTCCTAGCGAAGTTGTGCATGATAACATTCCACCCTTCGTTGGACAACAAGAAACCAACCCTCCAATAGGTCTTACTGAAGCCTAAAAGCGACTCCAATACTTGGAGGAACGACTAATGTACCTCAAAGGAGATGACATCTACAGGGAGAATAATCGCAAGTACGAAGCCGTAAATGCTCAATTGCCAACCAACTTCAACATGACTGACATCCCGAAATTCAAGGGGCTTGAAAACCCTTTGAACCACATTCGTGCTTTCAAAGACTACATGTCTATCAAAGGCATCAAACTCGAGATGTTCTTAAGGATCTTTCCTTCATCTCTCAACACCATTCCTAAGCAATGGTTCTACTCTTTGGAGCACAATAAGATTACCACTTGGGATGACGCCGCAATTGAATTCACGAAACAATATGCGGATAATGATGAAATCCAAGTCAACATGCGCACCCTATAGGTTCTTACCCAAAATGAAAAAGAAGGCTTCACCAACTTTTTAAGTAGGTGGAGGAAGACTAGCACTCAATTAGTTGAACGTCCAGATGAAGCTATTCTTGTGGAAAAATTCGTGGATAATTTGAGACCCATTCATGCAAACCACTTGAGGTACCAAAACATTAAGACCTTCAAAGATCTAACTGTGCTGGGGACGAGAATTGAAGATGACATCCGTAAAGGGCTCTTGTCCGAAACGGTAGGTCGTGGATATCAAGGCTCAACGAGTCGTTCTTATGGCTCTACTAGCAAGACTGATGAGGTTAACCTTCTCGAATCATCAAAGAAGAACAACCCACAAAGGAAGTTCATGAACATTAGCGATACATACTCCAATGCTCTGAAAAGGTTGATGAAATAGGGTAAGCTCCAACCCATAGGACCTACACCTGACTCATAAAAGAAGTCCAAGTTCTGGGACGAAAATGCATACTGCGAATATCATAGAGGTAAGGGACACGATACAGAGAAATGCTTCAAGCTAAAACATGTCCTTCAGGACATGATCGAAGATGGTCGTTTACCTATACCTCCTGGAGGTAAGCCTAACAATACTCAGAATCCTCTTGGAGTTCTGATGATTACAGATGAAGAATCCACCTTGGATTGTTCACACCTAATTTCTGCAATCGAAGACAAGATTCATGCATTAGAAGATGAGGGGAGTTACTCCACTATTTATCCTACCATCACCGATTTTATTGCATGGGCAAAGAGTTTAAGTAGGCAATTTTCATAACTGGAAGATGTAGTAGCATCCTTCCGCAATCCAAGCACCATACCCAAGGAGAGCGTGCCAATAAATCTGTCTCAAAATTCTACAATGCAAGAGGTAGTCGCCATAGTTGACAGTCTCGTCGACCAAATAATCAGTTTAGAAGTTGAGATCATCAGATTGAGAGAACTTACCATCGTCAACGGAATATGGGCCAATGACGACGAAGATGAATACCTCACTGAACACTATCTAGTCAAGGTTAGTGAGGATATAGTCAAAGCTAGCAAAGATCAAAATATAGACCACCTTACTCGTTCAGGGCGTCCATATCAAAATGTTTCTCAAAACGGTCCTATAGTTAATGGTCCAGTTACTAACACCAATGTCATCACACCAAATGATGGCGAAGATACATCTACTGACCACTTGCTAAAGCAACTGCAGAAAACAAAGGCTGATCTTTCAGTCTGGCAACTAGTGGTAAGTTCATTTCCTCATCGCCAAGCTTTACTGCAAGCCTTGGCTAAATTGAATGTGGCACACAATTCTACGCCTGATGACGTAGTCAACTTGGTCTTCCAAGATTCACCTTAGCTAATTAACCCAGTTACTTTCTCAGATGAGGATTTGCCTCCCTTCGGTGCCAGTCACAACCTAGCTCTGTACATTACCATTATATGCTTAAAGAAAAACGTGCCAATGACATTGGTAGATGATGGCTCCGCAGTCAATGTCATATCATTGAAGACATCATACAAATTGGGCATGAAAGAATCAGATTGGACTCCTACTAAATAAGGTGTCCGAGCATACGATGGAACACGGCGTAAAGTGGTAGGACTAGTCAATTTCACCATAGCCACATGGCCGATTGAGCGAAAGCTTAACTTTCAAATAGTGGATATCGAATCATCATTCAATATACTTCTGGGAAGGCCTTGGATTCACGCTTCCAAAGCAGTAACATCCACCTTGCACCAGAAAATCAAGATCCCAATAGAGGGGAAAGTAGTGACGATCACTTCGTCACCTATCAAGGCAGTGATAGAGAAGATGTCAAGCAACCAAGTAATCACAGATCCAGTATACGAGCTTGGGGGCTTTCATAGCATAAACCTTGTAGAGAGTGAACTGGCACCCCTATATTTCGATCCATACTCCAATTTAGTGGTCAACCACATACTTAAGTCTCAGGGATACTTCCCGGGAATGCCACTAAATCCTGCCGAGAAAAATACCTTTGCACCTTACAAAGAAGGAAACTCTCAAAGGATATCGTTGGGATTGGGATACAAACCCTCGAAAGAAGAAGCTTTGGAGATGCTCAGCCAATTTCAAAATCGAAAGAACAAGGGAATCCAAATGTGACACTACCTCCCTACCCTAAATGGATACTTCGTTAGAGAAGGGAATCAAGAATACTTTCACGGGTTTCCCGAACCTTGGCACTATAAAGGAACGCAACTAGCTGGAATCGAGATCTTTCACGATTGCTACTTTATTCCTTCAGAAACGGTTCCTACCGTCAAAACTCGCCAAGCACCTTACTTAGACGAACAGGCTGTTAGTCTTCTGTTTGGGGAGGACCGATTTGTTAGAGCTGCACAGGATGAGATCATTACCATGATACTTCGGGATGACCATTTCAACCCAACTTTGATCACTGACACCAACTTAAACCCGCAAAAAGGATGGAGAAAGTATATCAAATGGACAAACAACCAAGGAAAGCTCTTCAAAGTCACCACTGGAGAAGGAGAGATGTTCAAAGGAGAACCTGAAGACAACGAATTCGAGTCAGAGTCGGAGTCGGAGTCAGAATCAGAGTCTGAGTCTAGAGAAGTCCCTAGAGAGTCTCCTCCTGTCGTCACTCCCAATCCTCTTGTTTCTCTTAGCATAGCATCGAGTAGTAATGTGATGGCTCGGGAAATGCCCCAAAGAATTTGTCCCTTTACATCGCCACGACTGACTTGAATAGATGGCTTCTTTGTTTCAACTCCTTTCAAAATTTAATATGAATAAATCAGATTCTGCTTACTCTTTGTGTTATTCTGAATGCAATTCTATTTACGATGATAATGAGGATGATCCTGACCCAGACTCAATCGAATTACCTCCCTATATATCTAAAGAAATATTACAAGAGGGGGAAGGGGCACCAGTTATAGAGAATACCGAGCCCATCAACGTACGAACCGAACTAGAACCCCAAGAACTTAGGTTAGTGACAACCTTAAACCCAACTGAAAGGGCCAATTTCATAGACCTTCTACACGAGTTCAACGACGTTATCTCTTAGTCCTACAAAGACATGCCAGGGATCGTCAGGGATATTGCAGAACACAGAATTCCAATAAAACCAAGTTTCAAACATGAAAAGCAGAAGCTTCGTCGATTGAGGACCGAATGGGGTCTTAAAATCAAGGAGAAAGTCGATAAACAATTCAAAGCTGGGTTCATCAAAGTTTCCGAGTATTCAGACTGGGTGGCTAACATAGTACCCGTACCCAAAATGGATGGGCGAATCCGAGTTTGTGTTGATTTCAGAGAATTAAACAAAGTAAGTCCCAAGGACGATTTCCCTTTACCACACATCGACATATTGGTAGACAATGGACCACGCATTATCGTCCTTCATGGACGGATATGCAGGATATAATCAGATCAAAATAGCCATAGAAGACATGCATAAGACCGACTTCGTCACACAATGGGGTGCCTATTGCTATACTGTTATGCCATTCGGGCTAATCAATGCTGGAGCTACATATCAACGAACTGCGACCACATTGCTACATGACATGATGCATAAAGAAGTAGGAGTGTACGTTGATGATATGATTGTCAAGTCCGAGGATAGGAAGGGGCACATTGACAACCTTTGTAAATTCTTCCTAAGATTGCGAAAGTACAACATGAGGCTCAATCCCCAGAAATGTGCATTCGGGGTAGCATCAGGCAAACTTCTGAGATACGTTGTCAGTCAAAGAGGAATAGAAATTGATCCATCCAAGATTAAAGCTTTAATCGAAATGCCACAACCTCAGACAGAGAAGGAGGTAAAAGGATTTCTAGGCAAGGTGCAATATATAAGCCGATTCATATCGAAGCTTACTATAATCTGCGAACCCATTTTCAAAAAGCTCAAGAAAACAAATCATACCATATGGGACGATGATTGCCAAAAAGCATTTGACAGAATTAAGGAGATATTAGCCAAGCCACCAGTGCTCATGCCTCCTCAACGAGATCAACCTCTTGGTTTATATCTCACAGTGACCGAAGCATCCATGGTAGCTATGCTCGCACAAACTGTGGGGAAAGAAGAAAGAGCTATCTACTACCTTAGTACGAAGTTCTTTGAGTATGAGTGCAAGTACACACCTCTCGAAAAGACATGCCTCGCTCTTTTGTGGGCAACAAAGAAGCTACGTCATTACATGCTTAGCTACTCTGTCAAGGTGTATTCCAAAATGGATCCCGTCAAATACCTCTTCGAAAAATCTGTCCTTAATGGTCGATTGGCAAGATGGACCTTAATGCTCTCAGAATTCGATCTCAAATATGTACCTTTGAAGGTTATAAAGGGGCGCGCCATTGCCGAGTTATTCGCAGATAATCCCATCAATGACACCCAAGCAGTAGACACGTTGTCATTTCCAGACGAGGACATACTACAAACTAGCGTAGACTGTTGGGACCTTTATTTTAATAGAGCATCAAATTTAAGAGGATTTGGAATAGGAGTGTTGCTCATTTCTCCTAAAGGTGAACATACACCACTCTCTGTCAAACTCGACTTCGAGGTGACAAATAACGCAGCAGAATTTGAAGCTTGCCTCATTGGGCTACCAGCGGTAGTAAGTTTAGGCATCAAGAATATTCGAGTTCACGGAGACTCATCCTTGATCATCAAACAAATTACTGGATCTTGGAAAATTTGAAGTGAAAGTCTAGTACCCTATCAGGCTAGGATAGATCAAATTGCCCAATTCTTCGATCAGGTCACGTATCTACACCTACCTCGCGAAGAGAATCAATTTGCAGACACTCTTGCAAAACTCGCACCTTTGATTAATATGCCAGACGACATGGTAGAAATGCCATTATGCATTGAACGACGGTCAGAACCAGCCTATGTGCTCCAAATTACAAATGAGGAAGAAAATCCAGGGGAACCTTGGTTTCAAGCCATTCTAAACTTCAAGCTCAATGGTACATATCCACCAGATATGGATAAGAGGGAACAACGTGCCATACGCCTACTAGCCTCTCAATACCTCCTCATGCAAGGAGAATTGTACAAAAGAACACCTCTTGGTGTAGTCTTGCGCTGCCTTGATCATTCGCAGGCGCAAAAAGTAATGGAAAAAGTTCATAATGAAAAATGTGGCCCTCACATGAGTGGACCAATGATGCCAAAGAAAATCACGCGTCTATGATATTACTGGACCACGATGGAGTCGGATTGTATCAAATACGCCAGACATTGCCATAATTGCCAAATCTTCGGGAATGTGCAACATGTTATTCCTTCACTACTTTACACCATGACATCTCCTTGGCCATTTTCTGCATGGGGAATTGATATCATCGGGAAAATCACTCCAGCCAGAACAGGAGGCCACTGTTTCATTTTGGTAGCTATCGACTATTTTACTAAATGGGTCGAAGCGGCATCTTACACTAGTCTCACAACCAAAATCGTGGCAAAGTTCGTACAAACCAATATCATCTGTCGATATGGTTGCCCACATGAGATCATCAGTGACAATGGATAACATTTCCAGGCTGAGACTGAACAATTGCTAGCCAAATACAAGTTCAAACACCACCATTCCTCGCCATACAGACCTCAAACTAATGGCGCGGTAGAGGCAGCTAACAAGAATGTCGTCACTATCCTCAAGAACATGATCGACAATAATCGCGATTGGCCCAACAATATACCATTCGCTTTGTGGGGTTATCGCACATCAGTTAGGATGCCCACTGGGGCTACTACTTTCTACTTGACGTATGGCATAGAAGCTGTACAACCAGTTGAACTAGAAATCCCGTCCTTACGCATTCTGCTCGAAAGTCAAATTCCAGAAGCTGATTGGAAAAGGGACAGATATGAAGAACTCATCCTCTTGGATGAGCAGAGATTGCGCGTATTGCATAATGTGCAAACGTATCAGGCACATATTAAACGAGCCTTCAATAAACGGGTTAAGCCCAGAAACATCAAAGAAGGAGACTTAGTCCTCAAATCAGTCAAAGCTCTCCTACCTGTCAATCCACGTGGAAAATTTAAACCTAACTGGGATGGACCATTCATAGTCAAGTCCATACTCTCTGGAGGTGCGATTAAGATTACAGACTTAGATGGGAATGAATTTGCTAACCCAACCAACCTCGATCAACTGAAACGATATTATGCCTAGTGTAGAACACGACACGCGCCTCGCGTAACACCTACGTGCCGCTCTTGCGACACGAAATAAAAATGGCCCTTGGCCCGCTGAAGTAAAGCTCATGTCATTTTGCTCTTGCATTTTGACAATTCGCCATCCTCATATTATCAAATAAATTGAGTTGTATTTTAGGAGTAAGTAAAGCTCATGCTTATTGATACGTGCAATTTATATAGACTTTTTAGCCTCTTATTGCACGCATTTTTATGATGGTTTCAATGCTTTGTATTGCAAAATGCCCCGAATTGGCTACTTTGGTTTGTTTTGTCTTAATTGTAGAAATGGACCTAAAAGTAGTGGAATCGCACCTTATTCGTCCCACTTAGCATGCATTTTGAGGAGATGGATATTTAGAGCAGAAGTCGTACCCCGGGAAGCGTGAATGAAGGTCATAGGAAGCTAACCAACGAGTATCACGTTTGTTTTCAGTGGATATTTACTCGATCGAGAGCTTTTAGCGGTCGATCAAGTGGTTTGGCAGCTGCAGGTGGTCGATCGAGTGGTTCTTTAACTCGATCGAAATGGGCTAATTTGGAAATATTCGATCGAGAGCTGCTTTTGCTCGATCGAACGGTTTTGCTGAAGATTCACTTGATCGAGTAGTTTGAAAAGGCTCGATCGAGTGACTAGCTATATTACACGGGTTAATTAATTCGTGTTAGTTTTATTTAAGTTAATAAAACGCTTCCCTATATAAAGGAAGTCATCATTAGGTCATAGGCATACTTTTTCATACTGCTTTTACTCTCTTAACTACACTTTAGATCTGAAACTTTACTCTTAATTTCTGCTGCTACTTATTCTTTACGCCGGATTCGCTTTATTGTAATCTTTCTCTACTCCCAACTTTAATATAATCTTTCTTGCCTTACTTTAATTCCTTGTTCTTCTATTCTTCTTCACTATTATTATTGTTAGTACACAATTCATCCTTTAATTCTCTTTGTCATGTTTTCTCTTAGTATGCTTATCATCGTTGTTGTTGTTAAATCCGATAACATGAGTAGCTAAATCTCCCTATGTTAGGATTAGGGGAGCCATGGTAGTAAAGTGACGATGTTGTGAATAGGCTAGACAGTTGATTGTGAGAACCTGTGACCATAGCAATATAACTGTAATATGTTTAGTTGAGTGCACGCTTCTAAATAATTTTAATTTGGTTAAATTCGCTCCTAGATCGGAAGATTGGAATGAACATACCTGCTATGAACAGTAGACTACCCTAATGAGGACGGAAGTTAAGTTAGTTGTAATCTAGGGTGTATAGCGGACCGGAACGACCTTTACCTTGCCCTTCTCACAGTAGATTGTCTATACTATTTATAACTGAGTTAGTGAACTGCCATGGTCGACCGAAATCGTGACATACCTCTCCTTATCTGATCAATCTTAGCTTTCTCTTGCCTTTATTGCTCTTGTTATTATTTCTCTTGCTCTTTATCTTAAGTAGTTTAGAGAACCATTTTAAAACCCCCAATTGTGACCCGACAGATGTACTTAGGAGATAGATACTTAGCCTTCCTGTGGAGATCGACCCTACTTACCGCTAACTTCTGTAAGTTGTACTTAGGTATTTATTTTTGGTACCTAACGACGGTATCAAATTATGGCGCTGTTGCCGGGGAGGCAATAGCCTATTTGTCTGTTTTTGTTTCATTTGTCTCTCTCAATCTCAGGGAATTTTCATTCTTTGAGACAGTTCTTATTTATTTCTCCAGTGCTGTTTATGCCCAGGTCTAACAGGTCATAGTTAGTTCCTGCTGATCCTGAACAAGAAAGGACCTTTCATTATAGACAGAGATTGCAGAGAAAAATTCAAAAGGAAGCCTTGTGTACTTTTTAACCCGAGCTAGAACACTTTCTTTTTGCAGAAGACCCGTCTTGTGAAGAAAACAAATCTATTTCTGCAGTGAATCCAGTGAAAATGCCTAATATCGCGAGTCACTCAGAGCCCACAGCTGCCTCAATCCCTCAAGGTTTCAAACTTGCGACTGGAGTTGGGAGTACATTTGACATTAGACCGTCCTATATCAATCTGGTCAAACGGAACCTGTTCCGAGGTGTGGCGGGTGAAGATCCGCGTAAACATATGGAAGTTTTCACTGACTATTGCTCTACCATTCCCGCTACTATGGGAGTGACCTAGGATAAGATTAAGGAGGTCTTATTTCCTTTCTCTTTGACCGATGGAGCCCGTGAAGGGCTTACAGATCTTGACAGAACCGCGGCTGGGATCACCAATTGGGAGACCTTGGCCCTTACCTTCTATAAAACATATTTTCCTCCACAACAAACTAATCAGCTGAGAGGAAAAATTATAAGTTTCAAGCAAGCACCAGATGAGAACTTCTATGAAGCTTGGTGCCGGTTTAAGAAGTTGGTGCGGTCTCTTCCTCATCATGGTTTCGATCAGTGGTTCTTATGCAACCAGTTCTATAATGGATTGTATGACGACCACCGTGCTATCTTAGACGCCTCATCAAATGGGCGATTTCAGAAGAATAATGATGATGTCAAGGGATGGGGAATAATAGAGGAGATGGCTACCCATTGTGCTGAGTATGGGAACCCAAGAGATGGTATTCTGATAGTTAATTCTATTGATAATGAAGTTGTGGCTCAGCTTGAAGCTATGAATGCCCGTTTTGATAGGTTAGAATTGTAGAATGCTGGTGATCAACAGACGGTTCACTTGTTGACTGGACAAGAAACCGTTTCATGTGAGAGGTGCGGTAGTAATGACGGTCACACTACTTTTGACTGTCTAACTGAGAAGGAGCAAGTTCTTGCCTTTCAGCAATATAGGCAAGGAGGTTCCTATTATAACAATGAGTGTGGAGTCCATCACAATTTGAGATGGACTAGTCAGAATGTGTTGAACCCTTCACCTCCACCGCAGCAGCAACAACCTTACATCCCTCCTCACAAGGCTCAACAAGGCTTTCAAAAGCCTCCATCTTTTCCACCGCCGAATCAAGGAGCTTCTTCTAGTGGTGTAAGTGAGATGACCGAGTTGAAGTTAATGATATAATTGTAGACTGTTCAGCTGCAGAAGAGTGACCAACAAAAAGACGCGTCGATAAAGTCACTTGAGTTTCAAATTGCTCAACTCCCGGCTAACCAATCTTCAAGTAAGCCGGGTCATTTATCGTCTCAACCTGATAAGAACCAACAAGAGACGATAAATTTGCGAAGCAGTCTTTCTTATGAAGGATAAAATATGTCGACTGGTGAAGACATATCAGACCCGGAAAATACTGTTGCAGTGCGTGAACAGTCGTCAGTGGACGAATCTATGCTGAATCCAAGGAAAATCCTCGATCGACTCATTTTTGGTGGTCGATCGAGCAGAAATGCTCGGAATATTTCTCGATCGAATGAATCTGTTGGTCGATCGAGTAAGGCTGATTTGGAAGAATTTGATTGAGTAGAGGATATTCCTCGATCGAATGAAATTGCTGAGAAAACTGCTCGATCGAGTGAATCCATCTCGATCAAGTGATGCTGATAAAGAAGACTTCGATCGAGTTGTTAACTGTGATCGATCGAATGAAATTGCTCATGAAAGACCTCGATCGAGAGGAAAAAGGGGTCGATCGAGCAAGAAAGATGACGAGCCTGTTGAGACGATGGCGGAAAGAAAACAAAGGTTTAGAAATTCCTATCACAGTTCCTTTTCCGAGGCGATTGCAGAACAAGAAAGCCGAATAATAATTCGGGAAATTTTCGGATATCCTAAAAAGCCTTCATGTCAACGTTCCTTTCGCCGAACTGCTTACCCAGGTACCTGTTTAGGTATTTTTACCCATGTCGATTAATTAGGGTCAATGTAGTCTTACTCGTTGGTTGTGTGTATGCTCGTTCGTATGTAAAAAAATAAATAGAGAAATAAAGTGCGTAATGTAAATTGACACGTAATATTTGGTGACGCGGAAAACCCAATGTGGGAACAACCGCGGGAGGGACGGTACCCTGCCAAGTATTGCACTATATGAATAGGAGGATGATTACAATCGTGGCACAAGGCTAATCCTGCTGGCCCTAGGCGTCATGCCTGAAAGATCCAAGATGAACGTATATTTGAGTATGATATGTCGATGTGTGATCTTGAATGTGGATGTGAATGTGGTGTGTCCAATGAATGTCTTCTTGATTTGCTTTCTTGGCTATTTATAGGGTAAGAACACTAGATATGTCTTACTTCGAATATGGATAGAGAATATAATTTCCATAAGGACTCTTTCCAAACCCGGACTCCCTTGCCAATTCTCCCTGATCTCCCTAACTTCTCCCTATCTTCTCCCTGACACTTCTTTCCTTAATCCGGACGCCTTCCAAGATGGGCTTCTAATCTTCCTTGAGCCCGTTTCCCCTTTCTCCATCCGTGGGCTTCCTTCCTCCTTATCACTCCTTCCACATCTTTCATTTTATTAAGTGGGCCTCCTTTGTTGTGCTAATTTTAGCCCAAATAGTTTGCCCCAAATTTCTTGTGAAGTACGCTTTCAAGTATCGAGCAAGGAATTTTACGTAACCAAATGCCAAAAAACCCTACGCCGTCTTTTTTACTCCTTCCCATGCAATCCATCACTTCAGCCGCCCTTCTCCTCTTTTCTCGCACCAAACTCCCTCTCTCCTCTTTATAACTCCAACGTCCATCTTCCACTCTCATTAATCCCAAATCATTTCAAAAAATCTTCTCTCTCTTTAACCCTCAACTTTCCTTTTCCTTCGTTCCTCGCCGACTTCACCGTTCCTCTTCCTCTGTTTCCTTCATCAGGTAATCCTTCCTCCTTCCTTCTTTAATTTTCACTTTCTCTCTCCACCATGGGTAAAACTCGACAATCTTCGTCAACCTCCACACCATCCGACCGTAATCTTGACCCCACTTTTCCTTCTCGGGGACTTTTTAAGCACCCCCACGACTGTGATTCTGCTCTGACTCCGACCGACATTCCCACGATCAAGAATCTGCTCGGTCTTGGTGACGGGGGGGATATCGCCATCCCTGAACCGGGACAAAAAGCCGACGCCCCTCGTCCAGGCTGGGTTAGTTTCTACCTGTACCCTTTTAGATATGGCCTCCGTTTTCCTTTCCCTAAACTCATTCAAGACTTCATCTTCACCAACAACTTCGCCATGGCACAAATTTCTGCTGCCATTTGGAGAGCTCTTCTCTATTCTCTGGCCGCTGGCCAGAGCACTGGTAAACATGTTACTCTAGGTGATCTAGCCCATATGTACAACATCAGCTCCCTAGGCAGGGATCAATTCTCATTCCGGGGCCGTGGAGAGGCTCCCTTCAGACACGTGTCAAAATCCCGTGATGAGAAATGGTTTGAGGACTTCTTCTACGTGAGGAAGGACTCCATCCAGCCTCCTGCTGACTACATTTTCGAGAAATGGGTTCTAACTTCGAGTAAGTAGTCTTCCTGTCACCTGATTTGTTTTATCTCGCTGCTTACTTCATCGTCTTCGTGCAGGCCCCTGTGACCTTACCCGTATTGGCGCCAAGATCCTAGCCTGCAGCAAACTGTTCAGCATCTCTGAATCTGAGAGAAAGTTTCCAGATCTGCTTCCTGGTTTTTCACCTGCTTCCTCCTCCAATCCTCCTCAGTCAAATCACAATATGTCTTCTGGTAAGACTTCTGCAACCACTTTTTATTTGCATGTTGTTTCTGCTGTCGTTTTAAGTATTCTGTCGTCTGAGGCTATATGCGCTTGCAGGTTCAAAAGTTGATCAGGTGGAAATCATCCTCCAAAGTGCCAAAAGAAAGAGACCTTCTGCCAGCCCTGATGTGGCCTCTGCCTCCAAGAGGAGTGCTCCTGCTACCTCCTTCCAGACTCCTCCCACAGTTTCCAGTTCTGCTGCACGTGAGCCCTTGGAGGTCAACCCGTTATCTCGCCATCCGCCTACTCCTCTGCCAGTCCTCGGGCTTCATCTAGCGGAGGCATTATTGCTCATTTCCCAGAGGGCTTTGGGAATGTGGACAAGGTGACCTACTGGCCGGAGATTGATCAGCTGCTCTTTCTTCCTGTTGAGGAAACGTTTTCGGAGTTCTCCCTAGAGGAGATGGCTGAAAATGACGTGCACAACGCCTTCATGGTAAATATTCTTCATTTTCTACCTGTCTGCTTTACTTAGATTCTGCCTCCTGACTTCCTTGCTGACTCTTTATTTTTCTTGCCCTAGACCCTCCAGTCTGCACTCTACAACCGGAAGATGATCAACATAGTGCAGACGACCAGCCGTGCTACCAGCGCCAAGAACCCGGAGCTGAAGAAGATTGTTGCTGATCTAACACAGCAGCGAGTCGATCTGAAGGAGCGTGTGGTGGAACTTAAGACTGAGCTTGCTGTCACCAAGAAGAAGCTGAAAGAGGGGGCTGATCAGCTGGCGCGTTCTCAGGCGGTGTGCAATACTTTCTCTGACTCCCTCAAGCGCTCTGATGATAAGATTAGTGAGCTGATCTCCATGGCCACCAACGTTATTGCCTATGCTACCTGGCGGGGAAAGATCAGCAGGATGCGTACTGCCCTCGAGGAGGCTCGTACCCAGCAGGCTATAGAGGAAGAGGAGAAGCAGCTGGATATGCTCTACCCCTCCCAACCTGATTTGAGTGTGCTGATGCCTGAAGCTGGGGAGGTGAATTCTCCTGCACTGGTTGAGCACGCTGCTGGGGATGGAGCTGGATTGTCCCAGGATGCTGCTAACGGAGCTCAGGGAGCTATGGCGGCTGAGGATGCACAGGCTGGTGCGGTACCTGAAACGGGGGGGTCAGCAGGCAGAGGAGGTGCCAGAGGTGGAGGTCATTAATGTGACTGATAATTAAGTTTTTTGTGTTTTGATGAACTTTTGGTAGTCTGGCCCAGAGGTGGCAGATTTTGTAATTTTTTAAAACTCTTTCTGTGGTTGCTCCGCCAAGGTGGCGGTTAAACTTTGGGCTGTACTTTGGCCATATTTGAAATGCCCCTTGTCCTAGTTTGGCAAGGCTTTAGCTTACATATCGTGTGCTTGTTGTTTATTTTCCCTATTTTTAGGAAATTTCTTTGTGTCGACTGTTTTTGATTTAGGCGAGTCATGTCATCCTGAGAAGGCTGACGTTATGACTCAGCTAGCTGCCGTGTCAGCCTGGTGGCTGATTTAGGCGTATGCCGCAATGTAAGGAGGAGTGGCCGTGTCAACCTAGAAGGCTGATTTAGACCAGCCTGATCAGCCTGAAAAGGCTGATCCAGACTAAGCTAGCTGTCGTGTAAGCCTGATGGCTGATTTAGGCGTATGCCACAGTTTTGGACTACTTAACCTTGTTCATGACGCAAGGTGTGTTCATCTCGTTTAAAGCCGACAGGGGCGTCATTGAGGCAAGTTTATCGTCATTCTAGGACCGATGGAGACGCTGCAGGATTCTGGTAGCGCAGATATTCCATGTTCGTGTGCATGCATGCTGGGGCCCAGATTAATTGCGATTAGTGCGAGCTACGTCCAGGGGGTGGTATCAGGGGTAGCTGGGTAAGCGTATTCTGCTGTCAACCAGGCTCCCTTTCGTATGTTCCACAGTTCGCCTAGTGAGGGTGCTCCTTGTGGAGAAAATAGGTTAGGCATGTTGGAGTGCCATGTGCCTTGTCACCCCACGTTGGCAGTTGACAGTCCTGCTAGACATTCTTTCAAAGTACCATAGATACCAGAATTCAAAGTGGTGTACTTAGAGACACCTGAAAATAAGAGAATCTATTAAAATGGTGTGAAGTACCTGTCGCCATCTCATGGGGTATCAGAGCAATTATGGTCCCAGGACGCTGCCAGACCACACCATCTAATAGTAGTTTAAAATCTTAAAAATAACTAGTGACACCAGAAATAGAAGTAAAATTGGCAGTATGCCTACTACCGGATTTTTATTTTAATTTTAAAAGACGGTTTGGCTTTCCATAGTACATATTCTGAAAGCTAGAGTCTACTTATTATTAAAAGTAATATCTCTTCAGGTGAAGTATGTTCCATGGGCGTTGTATGATTTGACCGTCCAGAGTCATCAGTCTGTATGCACCATAGCCAACAACTCCTTCTACCTAGTATGGTCCTTCCCATTTGTAGGCGAATGTGCCTGCTTTTCGATTCTTGGTGTTTTGTAACACCTCTCGAGAGAACCAGGTCTCCTACCTCCGAAGCGACCTTCACATTCTTGTTATAACTCCTGGCCACAGAGACTGTTTGTAGGCGGCAGACGGATTTTTGCGCTTGCTCGCGGCTCGTCAATGTATCCAGGCTTGGTCATCTGCATTGTTTAGTTCCCCTGTCATATTTTCATACTGTGAGTGGGGACTAGAACTTACGACGGAATGATTGCTTATGCGCCAAACACCAGGTGAAGGGTGTTTGGCACATTGCTATCTTTGGTGTCGTTAAATCGACCATAACACTAGTGGCAATTCATCCGCCCACTTTCCTCCTAACTCCTGTAACCTCCTTCTTAGATTGTCCATGATGATTTTGTTCTTTGGATTCAACTTGCCCGTTGGACTTTGGAGTCCTAGATCCGACTTTTTAAGGTGATGTTCCACTGGCATAGTATCCCTCGGTATCGTTTGAGATGAATTGTGACCCATTGTCACATATGATTTACGATGGGATACCAAATCGCAAATAATGTTTCGTTTTATGAATGAGATGACTGTTTGTCCTTTACCTCGTGAATGCTTCCGCCTCTATCCACTTGGAGAAGTAATCTGTCATTGCTAGCATCCAGGTTCTATTTCCTGTGGCCCGTGGTAGAGGGCCCACTATGTCCATTCCCCATGCCATGAATGGCCAGGGAGAAATAATAGGGTGCGGGGGCTCTGTTGGCTGATGGATCATTGGTGCTGAGCGCTGGCAGGCGTCACATTTTCGTGCGTATTCGGTGCGCATCTGTCTTCATCGTAGGCCAATAGTATCCTGTCGAGGGCTTTATTTGCGGACTCCCCCTGCATGGTTTCCACATTCGCCACTTTGTGGAGAGCATGCAACACACGTCTGTGCTTCTTCCTTGACCAGGCACCGTAGGTAGGGGCTGCTAGCGATTCCCGAACAATGTGTCATCAATAAGTATGAATCGGAGGCCTTCACTCAAAGCTCTCTCACTTCCTTCTTGTCATCGGTAGCTTGTTATAGCGCAACCAGTCTAGGTAAGGTGTGCGCGATGAAAGTCCGCACTTTGATCGGCTATTTGGTTTGGTGCTGTTTGCATTTTGGGAGCCATCACCTTCCTCTGAATCGCTCGATTTCTTTCTCTCTCTGTGGATCCTCCAGTTCACCTCTGTCTATTTCGTCCGCCTTCTGAATAGACGGTTCCAGCATGTGTGCTATTGGAATGCTGGATAGCTCTGTTGGTTTAAATGTTGCCCCCAGGGTTGCTAGGGCGTTTGCTTCCACGTTCTGATCTCTAGGGATCTGTTTAAGCTTGCAAGTTTCGAATATCTGTTTTAACTCCTTTGCTACTTTTAGGTATGCAATCATCTTCGAATCTCTGGCTATAAACTCATCATTCACGTGATTGACTATTAATAGAGAGTCACTGGATATGAGCAGGTGCCTGACCCCTAACTCCAAAGCTAGCTTCATTCCTAATATCAAGGCCTCATACTCTGTTTCATTGTTGGTTGCCTTGAATTCACATCTTACTGCTTGTGCGATCAGGTCTCCCTGTGGTGACCACAGGATTAATCCTACGCCTGCCCCCCTTTGGTTGGAGGCTCCGTCAATATGCATCTGCCAGACTTCTGCCTTCTTGCTTCCTTATAAGGTGAGGATCTTTGTATCTACTAGATTCTGGATGGCAGGACTGAAGTCTGATACGAAGTCGGCTAATGCTTGTAATTTGATTGCTGTTCTGGGGTCATATTGTATGTCGTACCCACTGAGGTGTACAGACCATTTCGACATTCTGCCTGACAGTTCAGGCTTCCTCATGATAGCTTTTAGCGGGTAGTTGGTCACGACATGTATGATGTGGGATTCAAAATAGGGGCGCAGTTTGCGAGATGCTACTACCAATGCTAGTACTAACTTTTCAAGGGATGTGTACCTAGCTCTGCCGGCAGCAGAGACTTGCTCACGTAGTATACTGGCTTCTGCTCCCTTTCTTGCTCTCTGACCTGGACAACACTCACTGCTACCTCTGTGACGGCTAGGTATAGGAATAGTGGTTCTCCTGGCTCCGACTTTGGTAGCAGCGGCAGGCTGCTGAGGTAATGCTTCAGCTCTCTGAAGGCTTGCTCGTGCTCAGAGGTCCATTCAAACTTCTGGCTTTTCCTTAGTACATCGTAAAACAGCCTGCATTTATCTGAAGATCTTGAAATGAACCTGTTCAGGGCTGCTACTTTCCCGGTTAGTCTTTGAACATCTTTAGGCTTCTCAGGTGACTTCAGCTGCAAGACGGCTTTGATCTGCTCGTTGCTGGCCTCTATCCCTCTTTGAGTTACGATATAGCCCAAGAATTTGCCAGAAGATACTCCGAAGGTGCATTTAGATGGGTTTAGCTTCATCTTGTATTCCCTGAGGGTGCTGAATGTTTCTGCCAGATGCCGCATGTGATCTTTGGCCTTCTCTGATTTCACAACCATGTCATAAATATACACCTCCATTGTTCTTCTTATCTGTTCATTGAACATTCTGTTAACCATTATTTAATATGTGGAACCTGCATTCTTTAGGCCGAATGGCATGACGTTGTAGCAATATATTCCTCTTTCAGACATAAATGCCGTCTTCTCTTGATCTGCAGGATCCATCTTGATCTGATTGTATCCACTCCATGCGTCCAGGAATGTTAACATCTTATGTCCAGCTGTTGCGTCCACCATTGCATCAATATAAGGCAGCGGGAATGGATCTTTAGGGCATGCTTTGTTGAGATCGGTGAAGTCCACACATACTCCCTACTTCCCATTCTTCTTAGGCACCACCACTACATTAGACAGCCATTTTGGATATTTTACTTCTCTTATTTTCTTCGCTGCCAGCAGGCTATCTACTTCCTGGTTGATTACCTTATTTCTCTCCGCTGCAAACTTCCTTCTTCTCTGTTGGAAGGGCTTACACTTTGGGTCCATACTAAGCTTATGTGTTATGATGGACGGATCTATTCCTGTCATGTCATCGTGTGACCATGCAAAACAATCCATGTTATCCTGTAAGAACTTGACTAGTTGTTGTCTTAAGCTTCTTGTACATCCTGCTCCAATGAGCACGGTTCGTTCAGGTGCGGCTTATCCAGTTGATTTGATCCGGCTCTTCGCTGGAGGTTCGATGTATTCGTCTGGATAGGTCATCGTAATTGCTATGCGGGGGCTGGCGGTGCACTTAAGTGCCTTCTTATAGCGACTTCTAGCTTCCTCCCGATCTCCTCTTATCGTTTTACTCCCCATGGTGTGGGGAATTTTATGCTGTGGTGGTATGTTGAGGGGTGCCTTCATCGGTGCAACCATGGTCTTCCCAAGATGACGTTGTAAGTATAGGGGCCATCTATAACCAGTGCACGACTTGCTTGTTGACTCCCCCATATAGGTTGGGATGACTATCTCCCCTAGCGAATGGTTGTTTCTCCTTTGAAGCCTACTAGCGGAATAGTCTTCTTCTGCAAATCCTTCTCGCTGAATCCCATATTTTCTATAGTTTTCGGCATGATCAAGTTGTCCGAGCTTCCTGTATCTACCAAGACCTTTCTAACTGTACAATTGGCCATTGATAAGGTGATAATAAGTACGTCATGATGTTCTCGCTCATCGTATGCATCTCCTTCATCAAAGCCGACTGGTAGTCCTTTGTGAGAAAGTGCACGAATTGGCTGGCCTATCTCCTTTGGTCTCTGTAGCACGTCTCTTAGCTGCTGAATATGTCAGCCCGCTTAAGTCTGAGTCGCCTGTTATCACGTTTATAATTTTGGTGCATGTGGGTGGGTCTGCCGGCTTGGCGGAGTCTGCCTTATCTTGCTGCTTGCCCCCACGTGGTAATAGGTGGCTCAACTTTCCCTGTTCGTACAGGCGCTTGATCTCTCTTCGTAATGTGTAGCAATCCTCAGTGTCGTGCCCAATATCCCGGTGGAATTCACACTTCTTCTTGTTGTCCTTCCTCCATGCTTGCTCTCCTACTGGTGGGTTGGGCCACCTAACTCCATCTCCCATCTCCCTAAATGCCTTCAAGATTCCCCCGATTCCTGTGGTGAATCCGTATTCTGCCAGAGTGGGGAGTAGTTGATTTTCTTCGATTCTGTTGACTCCTCTCCCGTATGGTCTGTACCTCTCATCCTTCTTGCTGGTGGTTTGTTTTCTTCCGACTTCTCCACGGGCCGAGGTACTAGAGATACTAGGCGCGCTTAAAGCTGGCTCTGGCTAAGACATCTTCCTCCAACCTGATTGCGGCGGCTGCCTTCTCCTGTACTGCCTCGAAACTATGGCATGGATGCATGGTTAACTGCTTGTATAGGTCAGAGTCATGGTGGAGGCCCTTCTGAAGGCTTCTACTGCTGTTGAGACATCGCATTCTCGTACTACTACCTTCTCATTGTTGAACCTAGTATTGTATTCTCAATGCTCTCTCCTGCTCCCTGGACGATTCTGTACAGGTCTCCTGCGTGCTTCTGTGGCTTTCTGCAACTTGCGAACTGTTGAGTAAATGCGTTCACCAATTCAGCAAATTTAGATATCAACCTGTTGGGCAGGCTCACAAACCATCGAATTGCCGGTCCTGTTAGGGTGGACCCGAATCCTTTGCACATGCAAGCCTCCTTGACTTGCCCTATAGCCATTACCGTCATCATTTTTCGCTTATCTTTTGGTGATATGGTCAAAGGGATCTGTTGTGCCGTCGAAGAGAGGCATATTTGGATTTGTGAATCCCTTTGGCATGGCTGTGATGGATATAGTGTCTACGAATGGTGAATCGGCGTAACTGTCTAGAGCTGCTTTCTCGAGTGGGGGTGGTAGCCCCGCGACCCTACTCAGCATCTCCTTTAGTTCCAAGTACTGCTGATTGGTTATCTTGGTGAACTGGGTCCGTCCGTCACCGTCTCGCATATTTCCTCCTGATCCGGGTTCTTGAAGGTTCTGATAGGCTCCGGCAGCCAGGGGGGTTGTAGTGACGATTGTCCCCTGCTGCCAGTTCACTTGCTGATTCGACTCGGATCCTGCTATTGGTGTCTGATCGATTGTTGCGCATTTGCGGCGACGGGGAGGCCACTGTCGTGTCCCTATGCGATTAGCCGATCGCCGCCTATCCAGTGTGAGGTATCCTAACCCTCGTGGGGTTATTCTTCCATCGACGATACTTTAGCCAAATCTAATCTTGTTATTAGTTCATTTTGGTATCGTCTTTCTTTGTCCGATTCTCCCGTGTCGATCTACCAAAGGAGATCTTCCTTCACTGTCCCACTTCTCGGAGTGACAGTTCTTTGCATTTTAGGATATCGAACTGTGCCCAGAGCTCTCTGTCTCTCCTTCTTGCTTCAGCATCTTCTCTCTTTTGGTCTTCTCTCATGTTTTCCATTGCTTTCTGAAGATTTTCCACGCCAGTGAGTAAGATTTGTGTGGGACTAGGTGGCGGAGTGATGCCTGAACTTGCTGTTCCCTTATCGACTGGCCCGGTCACGGCGGCAGAGTCCTGGGAGGTAGAGAGGCTTTTGTCGTTGGTATGATTCTTGAGGTGTGTCCGGGAGCCTGCGTGGCCACTGTTGATGTTGGATTTTGGGTAGACGGTGGTGGTGGCGATGGTTGCATGCTCCCTGACACGGCTTCAGATGCTTGCTTTTCCATTGTATATCTAGAATATCAACGATTGACGACCACAATGCCCCACGGTGGGCGCCAAACTGTTTAGGTATTTTTACCGAAGTCGATTAATTAGGGTCAATGTAGTCTTACTCATTGGTTGTGTGTATGCTCGTTCGTATGTAAACAAATAAATAGAGAAATAAAGTGCGTAATGTAAATTGACACGTAAGATTTGGTGACGCGGAAAACCCAATGTGGGAACAACCGCGGGAGGGACGGTACCCTGCCAAGTATTGCACTATATGAATAGGAGGATGATTACAATCGTGGCACAAGGCTAATCCTGCTGGCCCTAGGCGTCAGGCCTGCAAGATCCAAGACGAACGTATATTTGAGTATGATATGTCGAGGTGTGATCTTGAATGTGGATGTGAATGTGGTGTGTCAAATGAATGTCTTCTTGATTTCCTTTCTTGGCTATTTATAGGGTAAGAACCCTAGATATGTCCTACCTCGAATATGGAAAGAGAGTATAATTTCCATAAGGACTCTTTCCAAACCCGGACTCCCTTGCCAATTCTCCCTGATCTCCCTAACTTCTCCCTATCTTCTCCCTATCTTCTCCCTGACACTTCTTTCCTTAATCCGGACGCCTTCCAAGATGGGCTTCTAATCTTCCTTGAGCCCGTTTCCCCTTTCTCCATCCGCGGGCTTCCTTCCTCCTTATCACTCCTTCCACAGCTTTCATTTTATTAAGTGGGCCTCCTTTGTTGTGCTAATTTTAGCCCAAACAGTACCCTCTTACATGAAGTTTATAAAAGAAATTTTAACGGGTAAGAGGCATATAAGTGACCATGAAACGTTGGCTTTGACTAAAGTGGGGTCCGCCTTAGTTCAGAATAAGACACCACCCAAACAATCAGACCCGGGTAGCTTTTCGATTCTATGTCATATAGGGACTCACTTAATTGACAACGCGCTATGTGACTTAGGAGCTAGCGTGAGCGACTTACCTTTGTCTCTCGCTAAGAGATTGGGTTTGACCTAATTTAATTGCACCAATATGACTGTTCAGATGGCCGACCGTAGTATATCACGGCCTCTAGGAGTCATAGAGGACATACCTGTGAAAATCAGGAGATTCTTTATTCCCGTTGATTTTGTGGTCTTAGACATACCCGAAGACTCTTATATATACCCCCATTATTTTAGGACGACCATTCTTATTTACTGCTCGCACGATAATTAATGTCGGGGAGAAGACCCTTACTTTCCAGGTAGGAGATGAGGAGCTGACATTTTATCAGTCCAAGGCTCGTAGGGCCCCTATGCAAGTTCAACCTTGCAATGCCGACTCTCTACAGACCCAGACTCTCCAGCTAAAAATATTGAATATTGTGATGCGATAGTAACACCTCCGCCTCAAACTGAGAGCAAAAAGGACGTCCATTCTGTTGTTTTCCTTGCTGCAGGTACACACATAGTGGATACTGGAGATGCTGTCGGTCATGGTGCAGTGAAAGTCAATTTAAGTGACGGGAATGCTGCGAATGATGATGCCAACAAGAGTGTTAAATGGAAGAATAAAGTGAAGGCGTACGTGGACGCAAACTATTCTCCTTCCATCAATTCAAGTTCAAGCTCATGGCGATCCAAAAGGACGGCCCGCGATGCTGAAGTCACCTCCTCCAGTCAGAAGCCCTCTTTTGGACTACTACAGTGTTTTGGAAGATGAGCGGGGAATTCCCCATTGCAAAACTTTGTAATTTTGAATTTCCGTTAGATATTTTAATTGCGTTTTAGACTGTTAGACAATAGCGTAGTTACTTTTAACATAAGACCGAATATAGACTGCATATTTTGTGAATTTAGTATTTGCGGGAAGTATTTCTACGTGTTTCTATGCAGGTTTGGGGAAGATTTATTGCATTGGGTGCATGCCAAAGGAAAATAACTCAATCGAGTACTTTTTGTACTCGATCGAGAGGGTTGCCCAGGTAATTTGTTCGATCGAACAGTTTATAGCGCTCGATCGAATTGCCCAGAAAGGAGAGTTCTCGATCGAGAAGCATTTTACTCGATCAAGAAGAATGCAGGAAGAAGGACTCGATCGAGTGGTTTCAAATCACTCGATCGAGTGATTAAGGTTTATATCATGCATGGAGACTTTCTTTTCTTCTTCTATTTTTCATTCTATTTCTTCTTCTCTCCTTATTTTGCGATAAAACCCTCTAAAAATCCCCAAATCCTCCCCTTGTTCTTCCCCATTACCAAATTCAACTCCCATATGGTGTTTATTGTTTAATTTTCAACAAAAGCCCCATCTTTCTCCCTTCGAATTCGTGTTTGTTGCTGATTAATTTGGGGACTAGGGTTTGCTGGAGTCGGGTTTTAATCCGCTTATTTCTTGCGCTTTTTGTCGATTTATTTGCATCTTATTGTGGGTTTTCAATCAAGTAAGTATTGCCCTTTATTTATTGTTGATTAATTACCTATTTTTTATCTAATTAGGGCATTAGGGTTTGAAACTTTTTGACAAATTTGGGCAAAATCGTGTGTAATTGCTTTGTTGACTGATTTACACGCTTACTTGATTGATTAGGATGGATAGTAACACCATGCCCTCTTCTAGCTCTACTGTTACCCCATCTCTTTCTGAGACGGTGGTCCCTGCTGCTGCCACCGTCACTAGCCCAACTATTGTTACTACTGCTACTGCCACTGCCACTACTGCTTCCACTGCTGGTAATGTCCCTTCCTCGGTGACGACCCCTGCTGCGTCGTCACCATCTGTCACAGTCGAGTTCACGTACATGCTTGTTCCCAGCCGGCCTGTCACTGGCCGTGCTACTGCTGCGGGCCGAGGGCGGGGTCGAGGACGAGGTCCTCCTACAGCTGAACGTACTGCTACCACGTTCCGAGCAGATGACTCATTGGACCCGCTTCCCGACTATCCTGAGGTACGTTTCGTGAACTCTTTTCACCGCAAACGTTTTAAAAATTTAATGCGCTGTGACATTACGAGTACTCAATTCTTGTGTCGGACTTCACTTGATAAACTGGGGATTTATGAGCCTGTTGTCGAGTTGTTAAATGGGACGGGGATGACTGGGTTGACCACCATGCGCGCACTGACCTACGAGCAGCTCACACTTGAGTTTTTCAGCTCGTTTACCTTTTCAGCTGGTGCCTACGACACTGACCCGGAGAGCCCTTATGTCTCCTTTAGGCTGTTTAACCAGACCACCACTTGGACTTTACCAGAGTTTGGGAGGCGGTTTGGTTTGTTTTCCCATAGTGACCTGGACCCTCCTCGGAAGTTCCTGCGTTTACTTTGGCCTACCTTGGCACAGACACCCTTCGAGGAGCGTAACCATGCTCACATCCACCTTTCCCCGGCCTGTTACTTTCTTCCTCTCATTGGTGGGACGATTTTCGGCCGCAAGAAGCCTAACAACGTTAATAATGTTGAGTTGTCGATTTTAGGGGGCAATCTGAACATTGATAGCGTTAGCCCCTTCGTTCTTAACATTGCTTATCTGACAGCTAAACATTTTAACGATGTCGGGCTGACGAGAGTGTCGTTGGGGATCTCTATAAAACACATTTATATTCTCAACAAACAACTAGTTAGTGGTAAGTCGAGGTCGGTCCATGGGACGGTGGTACTCAAATTATTCAATCAAATTATGGTTATGCTTGGGTTTGTCACAATTGTAATGGGTTGATGATTCTAATATAATAGAAGCAATGGAAAGTAAACAAGCAACAAAATTAAGAAATGTAAACAAATGACTAAAAATGGTAGGATATCATGGGTTCATAAGGGATTCATGGGAGTTGATCATACAAACATGTTCTCAATTATAAGAAAGCAATTATTATTGTAAAGGAACCGAGTTGGTGTATGTCTTACAGTTCTTAGGAAGAGTTGGGTCCCGGAGCCGAATCGATTAGATTATACAACACCTACAAGTTGACTTACTTTCCCCCTAATCACTTCTATGCATGGTCTAACTAGACTCGAGTTGGTTTATATCTTACCAGTTAAGTTGAATAGATAAGAGATGGTTGTAAATGCAAGGACTCATAGGCTTAGCATTTCATCAACCATAACATGTGCATAGGTTGACATCACAACAAGCAAGCAAATTAATTATGTGAACATATTAGATTAAGCATGAATCAATCCCTATGTTAGTTTCCCCTAATTACCCATTAATCCAAGCTAAGAGACTACTCACTCATTATCAAGTTTAACATGCTAACAAAGTTGTCAATCATATTAACAAGGCGAAACATGATGAACAAGTAAGAAAGATTAACAATAATTAAAACAAGGATTAAGAGAATTATACCTATGGAGATTCCAAAATAATAATACAAAGAATAATAGAAGTGATTGATGATTGATGGAAGGTTGTCAATCTCCCAATAAACCCAAATGATCTTCTAATTACCCAATAATAAACTTGAATTACTCAATAATAAACTTAAACAATAATTAATGGAAAGATTAATGTGTTATTTGTGGAAAGATTAAAGAGTAATATATTCTAATCTACTCCTAATGAAGACTTAACCTAATCTAAAGAAGGATTGATTTAATCTAATGAAAACTTGGTGGTTTGATTATTACAAATGGGTATATATAGTAGTACATCATTAAGTTAAGCAAGGGTAAATTAGTAAATAACAATGCTAATTGTTGAGTAGGGAAATACTCTTCTCAAAGAAAGATGCGAGTCTCCTTTTTGCTAGTCTTCAAGAAATATGCGCGGATCGTGGTTCACGTAGCAAGGAAAAGCTTCCTGTCCAGCAATACGCTCATCCCATGGTGAAAATGAGCGTCCTAGGCCTCAACCCGAGCGGGTTGATCAGTATCCTGCTCCAGATAAGCTTGACCCGCTCGGGTTGAGCTGTTGTTCCCTTTCTTTTTGCTTTTCAGCCTAAGATGCCTCTATATACTCTTTATTTCTTCTTCCTTGGTCGTTATTCTTGCCTCCTCTTCATACTTGGTCCATCAAATATCGTCAACAAGCTTCCAAATATGTATTAAAGATGGGAATTTCCGCCTTATTATCTCCTTTCCTATAAAACATATAAAATGCACTAGGAAAGCAAAATAGAAAGCATTTGACGGATAAAATGGTCATGAAATGTTATAAAAGTATGAAAAATAGGTTCAATTAGGGGACTAAATGTGCGCAAATAATGTTCACATCAAATATCTCAAACCGAACCTTTACTCGTCCCGAGTAAAGAGGTGACAAAAGCTAGGACCCTTATTCAAACTAACATACTAAAATAGCCGATGTGAGACAATTAGCGGGTCTCACTCCGCCCCTTCAACTCACAACAAGACAACCATGAGGTAGGATGCCTTCTTGCAAGGCAAGGTGGGGCTTGCCAAAATGGCGACACATCCAATCATTAAAGCACGTAAATCAAGTAATGGTTGCATCTACAAAAGAATAGCCACTTTCCTAATCTAAGTGGCGGAAATTATCTAAAAGGGAAGCAATTAAAGGGTACACACTCCTTTATAGATATGGTTTCTTCAAACTACTAAGCTTAGAAGGATACCAATAAATCACCTCCAAGTTGTGTCAAGCTAGGGTACCTTTGTCCTCAATCGTTAAATGCTTTGGTCAAGAATAGACTCCCTATGGTGTTAGAAACACTGGAGGATCGCGGAATTCCCCTTCTTGTCTAGACAAGAAGAAGGGTCGTCCCCTCTCTACCATGCACAAAAGTGGATACGATGGATAAAGGGATCAATAGTATTTGAGTTTCATTTCGGAGTTTGCTTTTTGTTGTTGTTTTTCCCCCCAATTTCTTGTGGCATTTGACATTTGAGAACACTTTCTTTTTGCCATTTCTTTTGATTTTTGGCATTTCAATACTTGAAAACTTTCAAGTTTTTGAATTTTCTTTTGAACATTTTCAAAGTCACCCCAATTAGTAACGAGGGTGCCTTATGTTTGAAGCATAGGAGTTTTTTCATTTTTGTTACTCCTCTTTTCTTTTGATGCATTTTGTAAACTTTTTGACATTTCATTTCATTTCTTGAACTCAAATTTGAATAGTTTTTGTGCCCATTCCCTTTGATGACAAAATATATGGTAGAACATGGATGAATGATGGTTGCATGGTTTCAGGGGTCACCTTGGAATAAACGGTAGCCAAGGAGTTATCACAGCACAAGGTACTCTTGACTAGGCCTTAATCCATGGGTAAAAGGATACTAGCATGACACATCCTAGGGTGTTTTACAAGTGTTCTAACAAGCAAAGTCTTAAGAAGAAAAAGCATCTACAAGGGCCTATATACACTTGTCAAGTTTCCCAAATAGACGGTTTCACAATATTTTTCTAACATGCAAACTACATACCATGATGCAACTAACATTTATACATCCTAATGCATATGCTTCTACCAACTAGTATTCCATATAATCTAAATGCAATCCTATAATCACATTGTTTATACCGCATTAATCAAAATAAAGCCACATAGTCATTAACATAAAGAGGAAAAAGGAGATTGGAAAGATCATACCATGCGGTCTTCTATATCCTCGTGTCTCGGATGTGGCATAGTCGATAAATGTGAAAAAGGATGAACAAACACAATATACACAAACAATATACACAAGACTACACTATAAAGGAAATGAACTTGTTTTTGGATTTTTCAATTTTTCAAATTTTTTTTGGATTTTGTTTTAAGAAATTAAAAGACATATTTTTGTGATTTTTCAAAATTCCTCAATTTTTATGCATTTTTGGAATGTAAATTCCCATCCCCCACTTTATTTTGGACATTGTCCTCAATGTACATGTAGGAGTTGGAATAAAAAGGAAATACATTTTTATGGATTTTTGATTTTTTTTGAAATGAAGTACAAATGCAATGATATGATATGAATGAATGCATGCTCTAACTAAATGCAATTCTATATGACATATATAACAAATGAATGCAATCTAAACTATATTATATGATGCATGATTTCTATTAAGCTATGGTCACCTATGATCAAACCTCCCCAAACCGATTTAAACACTATTTCTAGTGTAGAAATGAATAGGTTTGGCCATTAGTGACTATGCATGAATTTTAATCTATATGCAACAATCTACATGAATCATGTAAGATAAATACAATGCAAACTAATCTAATCATGTGAGATATATTACAATGCAAACTATACATGAGAGATAGGGAAAGAAGGTTCTTACAATCACGATCTCAATTAAAGCCTCTATCATTAAGGCTATCATCATCTTCACTTTCTTCTTCTCCCTCTCCTCCTCTTTAGTCATCTTCATTCATGCCTTGGTTTGGGAACACAAGGTGTGGTTGCACCCAAGAAGGCCTAAGACCATTAGGATCAATAAACCCTTGTTGTGCGATATAATAATATTGAGGATAAAGGGCCAAATAGTTGTCTTCTTGCCCTCGGTGGATCCTAAAATCCATGTTGCTCATCATACCCATCAATATATCCATGGCCGATGGTGGGGAGCTCGGAGGAGGAGGTGGAGGTGAGTAGGATCGGTAGACATGGGGGAAGGGAGGTATATCCGCATAAGAGGGCCAAACACCATGAAGGAATGGTGGAAATCCAAGGCTTGGACCTTGGGACAGTGGTGGTGCATGGGAAGGAGTAGAAGGTGCCTCCTCACGACTCCTAGGTGGTGGAGCCGCAATCCTCTCAATGGGGAGGAGGTAGCTTGGCATAGGTGCAAGGTAACTCGACCTAGGTGTGGTAGGAGGAAGGTCCCAACAAGGAAGGGTGAATGTAGAGCTTCCCTTGGTGTACCAATCAATGCCTCCAAAATCATTATATTTGCACCATTTGTGATGCCTAAAGATGACCTTCTCATCAAGTAAAGTATCTCCGGGTAGAGCCACATACCTCCCATCATCATTAAACCCCGGACATAAAACATCGGCCATCCTAGTCACAAGACCACCCATCACAATTTCCTTTGATTTTGTCGCACCCCTTGATAGATTTCTAAATCGGACAAGTAATTCAAGAGCGGGATTAAAGTTGTACTTTGGCAAATCTTGGACATTCAAATATGACTCAAGAAAAGTCATGTCAAGTTAACTAACACATCCCGTGTCACTTCTACCATGAATAGTCCCCGCTATAAATTGATGCCACATCCTAATAACCGGATGATGAATGTAAAAGGCATGACACCTCTTGAAACCATCTAATTCCAACCCGGTGATCGATCTCCACAAATGTGACTCCGTGAACCCCACGGGTTTCTTAAGGTCGGTCTCGGGTATCGCAAGTCCAAAAATTTCACCAAAGGTACCCAAATGTATTTGCTGGGTCTCATTACACAACCTAAATTCCAAAGACACCCCATATCTTTCTCCTTCAAATACTTTGAGACTACACAATAATTCCAAGGTGAGGCTAAGATATGTTTCCTCATGCATATTAAATAAAGTCTCAAGACCCATTCCTCTAAACAAAGACTCGGTTTGTTCTTCAATACCAAGTTTATCCAAAATTTGACGACAAATAAAACGGGTAGGCTCGAATTCCTTACCAAGTAGTTTCAAAAATCGCCTCCTATGCTCATTTTTGATGAATACTACCTCCGGGAAATCATCAAGTTGCTCAATCTCCGGTACTAGCTCCTCTTCTTGCATTTGGAACTCCGGTGGAGCATTAGAATTTCTTCCTTTTCATTCTTCTTTTTGATCCCTTAGTAGTAGTAGCCTTACTCTTGCCCCAAAAACGCATTGTTGTAGTCTTGAAATCCACCAAGTATCACTTCCCAAGAATGCTTCAAATTTCCACAAATAAGAGCCAAACAACCTTGAAAATGCCTTATTAGAACACTAAAAGCAATGTAGTGAAGCTAGAAGGCAAAAATCAAACTCGAAAGACAATTGTTGCTCACGGATTTGTAGAGCTCCAATTTTTGAAATGATGAAAATGGGTGATTTTGAGTAAGTAGAAGGTTGAAAAGTTGGTTTTTATTGTGTAGAAATGGATTAGAAAGATTTTTAGAGTAACTTGATGGTGATTTGGTTGGATTCGATGGTTATTTGGGTGAGTTTTGTGAGTTGAGGTTGAGCTTGAAGGAAGAAGATGAAGATGGTAGGTGAGATTTGAGTGTAGAGTAAAGTTGTGGCTGAAAAACAAGAGGTATACACGGGTTATAGGCTAAACACAGGTGGGTTGGAGGTATCCTGCCCGTGATTCTGGGCATATTCTGCAATTAGAGGCTGGACCCGCTCGGGTTGTCAGAGAACCCGCTCCAGATGAATTGAACCCACTCGGGTTGACAGTGAAGACGAGCATTTTTCTTAAAATCCGCGCGGATTCTTTGTCAGAGAACTTTTATTCTTTTCTTGTCCTTCAACCCGCTCGGATTTGTCTTGGGATGCGCATATTTTTTGAAATTTCGACCCAACACCTTTCTCATGATAACAAATTACTCACAAGCCCAAATTCTCCATTTTCTTAATTTCTTTACATTTTTCATCTTCTCATTTTCATTAATTTCCTTCAAAAACTCAATTAAAATATGAGATCCCTCCTTTTCATCTCACATGCAATTTATTAAATGAATGCAAAACTACACTAAATGCATATATACAAATTAATGGTTATTGGGGAACTCCATCAAACCAAATATTGTCAATAAGCATTTTCATAGGAAGTTATCACTAGCACTCAAAGCACGTAGAAGTCGGTCAAATTCTTGGGAGTGAGAAATAAATAGGCATGGATAACAGCACAAGATTATGCAATGAAATAATGCCCAAGTAATAGACCGAACAAGCATGTCAAGAATGCTATGACAAAAATCATAAGAGATATGATGGATGGAAGGAACATGAAATGGGTAGTTGGTTGGTAATTCACTCAACTTATCCTCCAAATAGTCAAAATCACCACTTTTAATGTAAGTACTCTCATTATCAATCAAGGTGATTTCAAGGGTGTTTATTTGGGGTTCCCAAATGTCTTCATTATATTCCTCATCCCAACAAGGTCCATTATCAAAGGGGTTGTCGTAACAAGGCTCACCAAGTTCAACACAATTGTCTCCCTCAAATATGTCATCCTCAAAGGGTGAGTTTTCATTCAAGCTCACATCCATACCATTCTCACTTTTCCCATTAACATCAAATTCCATGGAGGTTGATTTCATTGAAACATAAGAAGAGTAGGATGACGGCATCCAAGAATTAGTTTCACAATCAAGAATGTACTCCTCCTCATCATCACTCTCCTAATCTAGCACTCCATCTTCCCAAGGTGGGGTAATTTTGTGGGCATAGTAGATTGGCTCAAGGTTATAGAAAGGTTTCTCATCCTCACAAATTTCATTTTGATCATGGTTTTCATCAATGAATTTTTGAAATGTGGTTTTTATCGCTTTCATACCTTCCTTGGCACTCTCAAAGATGTCATGTACAATTTGCTTAAGACAATGAATGGTCATGAACTCAACAAATTTCCAAAATTCCTCACAACTCATCTCACAAATCCTACCATCACTCAAGTGAAATGCCAAGTTACGGGTTTCAAAGTTCATGCCATTATAAACAACACAACATGCTTCATAATTTGAAAGTGTAAAACCATGATGCCAAACATGAGTCATATAATCTTCAAATCTTGTAATATACTTATCAAATGACTCATTTTCATATTACCAAAAAGTGAATGTAGACATGTTGAGCATATGAAATAAAGCAAGTACAAGAAATAAATTCCCAGGAACCAAAATTCCTCAAGAAGAAGCACAACTAAAACTAGACAAAAGAATGATTCAAATAAACAACGCCGTCCCCGGCAACGGCGCCATTTTGATGACAGTGTCGTTGGGGCTCTCAATCAAACACATATATTCTCAACAAACAACTAGTTAGTGGTAAGTCGAGGTTGATCCATGGGACGGTGGTACTCAAATTATTCAATCTAATTATGGTTATGCTTGGGTTTATCACATGTAATGGGTTGATGATTCTAATCTAATAGAAGCAATGGAAAGTAAACAAGCAACAAAATTAAGAAATGTAAACAAACGACTAAAAATGCTAGGATATCATGGGTTCACAAGGGATTCATGGGAGTTGATCATACAAACATGTTCTCAATTATAAGCAAGCAATTATTGTTGTAAAGGAACCAAGTTGGTGTATGTCTTACGGTTCTTAGGAAGAGTTGGGTCCCGAAGCCGAATCGATTAGATTGTACAACACCTACAAGTCGACTTACTTTCCCCCTAATCACTTATATGCATGGTCTAACTAGACTCGAGTTGGTTTATATCTTACAAGTCAAGTTGAATATATAAGAGATGGTTGTAAATGCAAGGATTCATAGTCTTAGCATTTCATCAAACATAACATGTGCATAGGTTGACATCACAACAAGCAAGAAAATTAATTATGTGAACATATTAGATTAAGCTTGAATCAATCCCCATGTTGGTTTCCTCTAATTACCCAGTAATCCTAGCTAAGAGACTAGTCACTCATTATCAAGTTTAACATGCTAACAAGGTTGTCAATCATATTAACAAAGCAAAACATGATGAACAAGTAAGAAATATTAACAATAATTAAAACAAGGATTAAGAGAATTATACCTATGGAGATTCCAAAATAATAATGGAAAGAATAATAGAACTGCTTGATGATTGACGTAAGGTTGTCAATCTCCCAATAAACCCAAATGATCTTCTAATTACCCAATAATAAACTTGAATATTTCAATAATAAACGTGAACAATAATTAATGGAAAGATTAATGTGTGATTTGTGGAAAGATTAAAGAGTAATCTATTCTAATCTACTCCTAATGAAGACTTAACCTAATCTAAAGAAGGATTGATTTAATCTAATGAAAACTTGGTTGTTTCATTATTACAGATGGGGTATATATAGTATTACATCATTAGGTTAAGTAAGGGTAAATTACTAAATAACAATGTTAATTGTTGAGTTGGGAAATGCTCCTCTCAAAGAAAGATGCGAGTCTCTTTTTTGCTAGTCTTCAAGAAATATGCGCGGATCGTGGTTCACTTAGAAAGGAAAAACTTCCTGTCCAAAAATACGCTCGTCCCGTGCCGAAAATGAGCGTCCTGGGCCTCAACCCGAGCGGGTTGATCAGTATCCTGCTCCAGATAAGCTTGACCCGCGCGGGTTGAGCTGCTGTTCCCTTTCTTTTTGCTTTTAAGCCTAAGATGCCTCTATATACTCATTATTTCTTTTTCCTTGGTCATTATTCTTGCCTCCTCTTCATACTTGGTCCATCAAATATCGTCAACAAGCTTCCAAATATGCATGAAAGACGGGAATTTCCGCCTTATTATCTCCTTCCCTATAAAACATATAAAATGCACTAGGAAAGCAAAATAGAAAGCATTTGACAGATAAAATGGTCATGAAATGTTATATAAGTATGCAAATTAGGTTCAATTAGGAGACTAAATGTGCACAAATAATGTTCAAATCACGGGCAGAAGGCGACGCGCACGATTTCTTGTGGTGGTATAGCCTCTTTTATTGCCCGTTCCATTTACACTAACTTCCTCAGAGGCCTGAGACACATGGATAAGGAAGCGGATTTGGATATTAACACCATGTTGGCGATGTTTTGGTTAGCTTCAGACCAGCGAACCTGGAAGATTTGTCGTACCAGGTCCGTGACCCTTCCATTTCCCGACCTACCCCGTCTTACACCTTTGACTACTGTGACGGGTGGGTTGCCTCCACCTCTACCTTCTTACCACCTTCTACTTTTTGCTCCCACTGCTCCCGCTTCTAAGAAGAGGAAGCGACCTGAGACTGGAGAGGGGTCTACACCAACTCAGGCTGGGCAGAGTTGCACTCCCACGCCTACAGCGACCCCTATCCCAACTCCTTCTGTCACACAGCCGGTTCTGCCGGCTAATTTTGTTCCTCCTACTCCCTTTTTTGCGCTTGAGGGCATGGACCAAGGGCGTCATGACGGTTTGTTGCTCGAGATGTGTACCAGGGTAGCTCGTATAGAGCGGGACCAGGCATTTGCCTTGTTTCCCTTTTACGAGTATCACATGAGGAGTGGACGTCCCGTTCCAGACGGCTGGCCACACCCTTCTTTCTACCGGTACCCGGCGGAGGGGTACCCACAACCAGAGAGCGAGGCGGACACACCTGAGCAGGAGGAGAGAGCTCAAGCTGACGAAAGGAGGAAACGAGAGTAGGAGAGGTATCCTGACTACGTGGTGGTAGAGGAGGAGGAGGAGGCTGTTGACGAGTAGCTGCTGGTCTACTCACTTCCCCAGTTTTCTGGCTGGTTTGGGGAAGTTCACTATTTTGTATGTATTTCTATTCTTCTATTTATTTTTCATCTCCTTATTTATTTTTTGTATTAATTCATTTATTTGTTGTTTTATCCCATTCCCCTATATATACTGTTGGCGTATGCTGGAGGACAACGAGGGCGTTGTCCGTTTTGGTTTGGGGAGGGTATGGCATCCTTTGAGTCTGCATTTGCATTTGTTTTGCATTCAAGTTTATTTTCTGCTTGCATTCGTACTTTATTTCAAAAAATAAAAATCACAAAAAAAAAATAATAGAAAATTTCGAAAAAATTCACGTTTCATTTTGCATATAGGTTGAGTCGGAACGGTAGATTTCCGTGATGATTTTGCACTTTAACTTGTCATATCACTTAAACCTTGCATCTAATTGGCAGTTATTAGCTTAGTCATGCGCATATCTACGAGTTAGTGTCAAAAATATAGCTGATTGTATAGACTTGACCTTATAAAATTGGCAAACTACTTGAAAATTTCTATGTTTTTAGAGTCGTATAACTGGTGTCATTCATGACCAGTTCATGTAGGAATTGAGAGTAGTCACTCCTTGCATAACATGTCCATCATTTTTGAACTCTTATGACATTCGATTGCTTTTTGCTTGCATACATTCGGGTTTGTGGTCGGTGTCACATGTAGGGAGGTGCTTGTAATTTTTCCCCTTTCTTTCAGTTTCACCCATTTAGCTCCACATTAGCCAAACTTAGCCTTATGACCCATTAACTACACCCAAATTAAGCCTGCCTGTCAAGCTAGTTTAGTGTACTTTTGTGGTATATTTTCATTGTTGCGAGTTGGTTTGTTCCTATTTATATGGAGTTGGTAGAAAAGAAAGAAAAATGGGCAGGAAAATGAGAAAAGCATGGAAAAAGAAAATGACAAAAAAAAGAAAAAAACCGTGTGAAAACATAAAAAGAATGAAAGAAAAAGAAAAAAAAGTTGGAAAATGAAAAAGAAAGACCGTTTAAAAAAAGGAAGTTTGTGACGGTCTTACTCCTCCATTTTTATTTATATCATTTTCAGGAGATTGTGTATTGGTTAGTGAGTTTTGTGCCAAAGAAGGGCACTTGTGTTCGATTTCTAATCAGCTGAGAATTGGATGTTCTTATATGGTCTTGTTTAGGTGCTAGCTTGACGCTTTACCTCCACATATCCGATAATCAATTTGCCTTTTCTTACCTGTTGCCTCACTTCACCAAATCATTTGTAAGCCCTCGGCTGTGACGGACATTGTTGGTTGTAATGTATGTATGGTAGCTAGAATCGTCTATCATTTTTGTTGCATGCATGTTATGTGGGTTGCAGTTTAGGTGAGTGACTGTTTTTCCTCTTCTTGTCTTACACATATACTTTCATCCTTTGCTTCATGAGAGAAGACTGACCCGTGAGAGTCCGATTTTAAAGGTCTTGCAAGGTCGATAGGTCAGCTTATTTATAGACATCATACAATTCATTTGCGCTTGACTGTTGCAGCTATGACTGTTAGTTTTGATTGCATTAAATTGTTTAAGTGGACAAGTTATAGCTAGCTCTGAGTTTTCATATCCGTTCCATTAGTATGCATTTAGTTTACTCGAGGACGAGTAAAGGTTCGGTTTGGGGAGATTTGATACGTGCAATTTATATAGAACTTTTAGCCTCTTATTGCACGCATTTTTATGCCATTTTCATTGCTTTGTATTGCAAAATGCCCCGAATTGGCTACTTTGGTTTGTTTTGTCTTAATTGCAGAAATGGACCTAAAAGTAGTGGAATCGCACCTTATTCGTCCCACTTAGCATGCATTTTGAGGAGATGGAGATTTAGAGCAGAAGTCGTACCTTGGGAAGCGTGAAGGAAGGTCCTAGGAAGCTAACCAACGAGTATCAAGGCTGTTTTCAGTGGATATTTACTCGATCGAGAGCTTTTAGAGGTCGATCGAGTGGTTTGGCAGCTGCAGGTGGTCGATCGAGTGGTTCTTGAACTCAATCGAAATGGGCTAATTTGGAAGTGTTCGATCTAGAGCTGCTTTTGCTCGATCGAACGGTTTTGCTGAAGATTCACTCGATCGAGTAGTTTGAAAAGGCTCGATCGAGTGACTAGCTATATTACACGGGTTAATTAATTCGTGTTAGGTTTATTTAAGTTAATAAAACGCTTCCCTATATAAAGGAAGTCGTCATTAGGTCATAAGCATACTTTTTCATACTGCTTTTACTCTCTTAATTAAACTTCAGATCTGAAACTTTACTCTTAATTTCTACTGCTACTTGTTCTTATGGACATGGGCCCACGGGGGCGCTTGGGAGGAGAACAAGCGTTTGCATTTGTGGAGTCGCCACCAATTTATTGTAGAAAATTGGAAACCGTTCGAATACCTCGTGCCATGTCAAGACACAAAGTAGTGACATGAACACCAAGAACTCGTTACCCTTAGCATTCTATGTCTAGAATGACTCTCGTGGATGCCAATGAACACAGATGTTCACAAAGATCTGGAGTAAGGGGTGAGGGTACGTATTAGGAAGCTCTTTTGATCGAACACCTAATCCCGCCCGCCTCGATAGCGGCCTCTACTAATGATTAGGAAAGTTATTCGTACTCGATATATCGTTGATTATATGCATGCAATGCAACATCCAAGTTTTAATCCTAACATGTGGGGAATTAGACTAAGTCGGTGAACAATTAATTTAGCAAGCAATTAGGTCGAAGTAGGAATTTAAGTTCAATTACATGTGAAGGCATACAAATGGTACAATAAAAGAAATACAATAAATTATTACAATAATTACATCGGATTCAATTGATTTATGTCGAAAATACTTTCAAAACGGATAATTTGAGAAAGAATGAACAAACGAATTAACGAACAGGAATTAGGCGATAATACGATTAATAGTAGATAACATACGTAAACTAATTAAACTAGGTCAAAGCAGAACGGAAGTTCAGAGACAGAAGTCAATCAGGAACAGGCGCAGCAGAGCTGCCCCCTTTGGGAGAGGCGCAGCAGTTGCTGCGTCTGTTCCAAGGCTGAGTTCTGCCTGTGAAGCCGAAACTGCAAATCGTTAATATTCTTGGGTGAATTTAATGATTGATTATGATATTCGACTCAGATGAAGGTGAGTTAATACATTAATTACATGCAAATGAGTCATAAAAGCGATAAAACATGCATGAAACGAGTGTGGATGAATTAATTACATGAATAAAAGATTGATTAGTGACATGGGTGAACTAAATAGGTTAAATATGACGAATTAATGACGAATTAATGACGGATATGACAATAGACAGATGGAAATATATCAAAGGTCGAATTCCAGAAACTCGATATGAATGAATCTAATTTCTACAACCCGGATTGATTTTAATGACGAAAACCCGCAAATATTGGATTATAAGGGATTTAAGTCGGGATTTAATGATGAATTAAATACTAATGATGATAAATAATATGTTGAATTGTCAGAATTATTACGCTTAAGTCGTCATATGAACAATGAACAATAAACGAAAGAAAATAATAAAACTAATGAATTGACAGAAGGCGAAGGAAGAAGAAAGGAAGCAGGAACTGCGGCAGCCTCACGAAGAGGCACAGCAGGTGCTGCGTCCTTTCTCGACGTCTGTCTTCTGGTAATCCGTAAAAAGGGTTTTAAACATGGTTTTACAAATCGGTTTTAGAAGTACTTTCGACATAAATCTTACATTAATGATACAAAAAGTAAATAACAATAAATAAAGAAGGATTATACACCCTCAGACTTACATGTTTGACGAAACAAGATGAACTAAGTTTATGTTTTAGTGATGCTCGACTCGAATGTAACGAAAGTGCTCTCGTAAGAGGAAAACGATTAAGATTAATTAAGTTGATTATGGTGGAGTTGGTCAAATTGGTCGGTCATGCAAACGAGGCTGGTACTCAGAAGGATCCGAGCTTACGTGGTCGAATGTTCAAGCACGTAGACGCCAAAAAGTAAGAACGTGGTCTAGAATGCAAAGGGAGAAGAGAAGGGCGAACACTCGCGTGAGAAATATGAGGAGCGAAGGCTCCTATTTATACTAATGACGTGAAGGAATTAGGGTTTTCGGAGAAACTTTGGAAGTGAATCTCGAAAAGATATGAAAAGATACGACAAATACGCAGAAAAGGACCTGGGAAGAGGCGCAGCAGTCACTGCGTCCCTTGAAAGAGGCGCAACACCTGCTGTGTCTGTTCCCAGGTGGTTTCCTCCTGCGGAAGAAAGATTTACGTGTTTAGTTTATGGAATAACGGAATAATCTTATTTTCCTTAATATTTTGTATGAATATTACGGGAAGTCCTTTACCAAAGATTAAAAGATTGTCAAATATAGAATAGAAATATGTGGAACATTCCAGAACATTCTGACTCGGGATTTAGCGGTTATCAGAAATTGAAGACGGTTTTAGGCCCGGACACCAAATGTACTCTAATTACTGTCAAAACGACCGTATCGGCGCGTAGATGACAATTAAGAGGTAGACATCAGTGTTTGAGAAATCACTTGACGATAAACTTACGAACTGTCACAAATCGCTATGCGTACCAAACATGCGGCCCAATCATCACCGGGTGGTTTACAGGAGGTGCAGAAATGAAGTATCTACAGAGCCCCCACTTTGACTGAGGCTTGGACAAGGAGAAAGTCAAAGTATCGCTGATGCGTGTCATTTATATGATGTTTTACACCTCATTTTACACGCATTTCAGAGCTCATTTGTGTAGTTTAAGCTACCATTTCTCCCATTTCCGTCTACTTTCGTGTTTTTGTACATTATTGCAGAAATGTGAAGAATTCATCGGAAATCGAGCTAAATTCGTCCCCGAGTATCCTGCATTGCATTTGACGTGAAAAATTCACTTAAGGAACGAGCTTGGTGCGCGTTTCAAGGCCCAAAAAACAAATCCACGAGATTATAGAAGCCAACTATCAGCTACTTCAGTCGATCGACCAACCTGCGGGTTCCAGTAGCTACTGTTCAGCTCAGGGCAGTCGATCGACCGCCATGCTTAGTCGATCGACCAAGTCGCTACTTCAGACGAGAATTAAAAGATCGAGGTTTATCAAGCCCATGAGTTATTAGGTTTAGGAATAATAGCTGCGTACTTTTCCTATATAACGCAACATGAGTTTTGAGAATAAGGATCGAATTTTTATTCAAGTTTAATATACAGTTTTAGTTTATCAATAATTAGGGTTCAAGGATTAATTCGGGATTGAATACAATTCACTTTGATAATTCGGCTTTGTTCTTTTCCTTCGCAATTCACACGGTACTCTCCTGTTTTGTTCAAGTTATTTTGCTTTCTTTCATAGTTATAGAATTGCTAGATCAGTTTCCCAAGCCGAATCGCCATCTTATGTTAATTGTTTATCTTACCGTATCAATCATGAATTCTGTAGTTTATTTAGCCAATCTTACTGTTGTTATCATTCTTAGTATGAGTAGCTAATTTATTCGTGCTAGGATGTAGGGGAATTATAGTGTAGGCGGCATTAGTATTAACATGGCCTGAAATCGCGTGTCAGTCGATCGACCGCCATACCTGGCCGATCGACTGACCACGTGAGGTTTACCTTCGTTTTAATTGATTTAAATGTTGTATTTGATGAATCGAATGCATGCGACTAGTTGAATGCTTAATATACGACTGACCCATTAGATCGAAAGATAGGGAAAGTTGTTAGATCACCAATTAAAATGACTAAACTATGCTGAGATCGAAAGATAGGTAAGGTTTAGATTATTAGTCACTTTTCAGGACGAGAGTCAGTATTAGTGATATTAGGGACTTATAGCGAGATCGAAAGATGCTATCCGTTAAGAGTGGACCGAGAGGACCTCTTGTTTTCCCGCCTCATATGTTTGATTTAGACCTACTTAGTATGTTGCCGCCGAAACTATAGTGAGCCGACCATCCTAGTACCCTTCTTTTATCTGTTTTATCCGTTTATTTAGTTTATTGTCTTTTATTGCCTTTAGCTATAGACCAAATCAATTCAACCCCCAGATTCGTTACCTTAGACTAGAATTAGACAATTATTAATTACATTCGCCTCCTTGTGGTTCGACCCTGTTACCACTAGCCTAGGTTAGTTTTAATAGGAAATATAAATTTTATTTTTGGTACTCACAACGACGGGTATCAATAGCCATCAGGCCAATCGAAGATTATAACCTGACAACTATGGCAACGCGAGGCGGTTCAAGGGGTCTGAACTAAGGACCCGTCGTCGGGAACATTTTAGAGTCTGTCGACTATCGGGGAGGGTCGCTTTAAAACCATTAGACTACGTAAGGAGGCTCACCAGCCATAGGAAGAAACCATACCTTAGACTTCTTTCTCGAGATGCTGCTGGAGGTGCATAGGAGCTAAAGGTAAGCGTAGGAGCTAAGGGATAAGCGTAGGAACTAAGGGTAAGACCTAAAAGATAAGTAAGGATTGTGCTAGGGCGTGGGATCCCAAAGGAAGGCATCAATGGGAAGGAGGCCCAAATATAATTTCAACCTGAGGGGTAACTAAGGCTTGAGTGTAAGAACTCTACCGGTCTGGGAACTTCTGGAGAACGACACTTTTATCGAACTCCGTGGGGATACAAGAAATATTGTGAGTAGCAGGACACAGGCGGGAACTGCTGGGAGAAATCTGCTTGGGTCGTCTTCAAACAAACTTCAGAAGAACTTAAGAAGGACGATTGTATGTCGTGAACTCTCGTTGGGGAAACCTTATCAGGAACTTATCTCCATGTCTCGAGAGGGATTATCTATCCGCTTACTCTCGGAGGGGGAATATAATGAAGGCGTGTCGAAACACCTGTCGGGGAATACTTGCTCGTTGTGACAAACAAGGTCTTGGAAGCAGTAGATAATGTATGATAGTCTGCAGTCGGCTTAGAAACGCGGGTCTGAGCGAAGAATAATCGTCAAACGGACCAAAAAAGATAAATGGCATCGGGGAAGAGGCGCACCAAAGATGGGCCCACAAATAAGGACCTCATAACGAATTTTGAAAATTCGTATGGAGGGAAGCTTAGGAAGAGGTACAGCAAGAGCTGCGTCTCTTGGAAGAGGCGCAACGCCTGCTGCGTCTATTCCTGGAGGTGTCTTTCCTGCGTAAAAACGCGATGAAACAGGGGTTTCATTTCATTATTTCGAAACACAAAATCAATTTCTCTCTCAAATTTCAACCATTTCCGCCAAAATTTGATCCAAAACCTTGCATTTTCCATGACTAATCGACGTATGTATATCATTCTTGCATTAATCTTCTATAATGGACGAATTGGATAGACAAAATTTAGGGTTTTCAACCCTAAAATGTCGAAAATTTGGGGCTTTTCCCCCAAATTATCTTGCCTTATAAAATTGACCTTGTAAATGGCTAATTGGTAGTATAAGGATTATAACCATGCATTTGTTTCGAATTTTTGTTGAGTTTTGGGCATTTGAGTGAAATTGAGACGGTTTCACAGCTAGACCGTAAATTGCTTCAAAAATGGCTTTAGGATTGCCCATTTGCGATGAAACTTGATATTTGGAATCCTTGGATGATGGGTAAACTTCCTAACATCTCAGAATTTTGGTTTGTGATGGCTTTTTCAGGACACTTTTCTAGGGCATAATCGCCGTTATAACGAAATGCTGTCGAAATTCCGACTCGAACCCATGACTAGGCTTCAAATTAGGCTTGACTTAACCCAAATTAACACATGAGTGATCGGGTTTATGGGAATACGGCCAAAGATGGCGAGAAAAGAACGACTTCGGGGCTTCTAAAGCTCGAAAATCCCCTAATCAAGGTTCGTCGTCACTTGACGCGGCCTACAATTACTTTAACGTTGCAGGTGACGAGGCTTCTACTTCTCGGAGATCTCGCATGGACATAGACACAGCCGTTGACGCTTCTCGTGCTCTCGAGGAGGCTTTCACTGCGGTTAGGGCAGCTGGTGAGGTTGCTGAGGACGAGGTCCTCAAGGAGGAGGAGGAGGAGGCCCCGAGGCAGGCCAACGTTGGGCGAGGCGGTCGTCAGCTGAGGGGAGCACCCGCGTGGGCCGAGACCTGGGACAGCAGGCACTTGCATTGGGCTGCGGAGGGTCACCTGTCCTATAGGACGATGAAGAGCTTGGTAATCTTGAATTCATTACCCATCATTCATCTTCTTTTATTTCATTTGCTCATATCTTTTCCAATTTCATTCAAACTAAAGATAGCTTTTGTTTCAAATCACAATAGGAGGCCGGGAACATCAGATCGTTCTCGGGCTACACGATGGCGATGGAGTGCTACGAGAGGCTGTCGGCGGAGGAGTGAGCCATGATCGAGCGGGGTGAATTCGGCGCCCTGGTGTAGGCTTGGAAGGATATCGCGAAGAGGAAGTTGCGGGCTAACCTTAGCCTGGTCCGCGCTTTCTTGGACAGATTTTGGGATACGACTTCCACCTTTCACATGCCTTTTGGTGAGGTGGGAGTCACGTTGGAGGACTACGGCATGATCTCTGGGCTGCCGTATGGGACCGAGGTGGTGGAGTGGCTGAAGACTGCCATGAGGGTGGACTCGGCCGAGGCTAGGAGGTTGATCGGCTGGAACTTGGCGCTGAAGGCTGTTACAGTGCCTGGTTTGGTGCCTAGTTCTTATGTCCGAGACTACTTTGCAAGGAAGACCCCGGCACGGGTGGTGATTGACGGGAGGGAGACGGCTCCTCCTCTCTGTATAGCTGAGCAGAGGGCCCGCTCGTTGCTTTGGTGGTTTCTGTCTTCAATCTACCTCGGAGACAAGGGAGAGAGGCTTTCGACGAAGCTTCTTCCCTTCCTTTCTGACCTGAGCTCGCTAGGACGTTGGGACTGGGTCACTGCTGGTTTTGCGGTCCTCATCCACTTCATGAGGGCCATGGTTCGTCCGGAGTTGATGGAGAAGGGGACTTCTCCTGGTGCTGTCGGCCCTGGACTACTGTTGGAGGTATGAACCTTCATTCAGACTAAAAATCACTCCTTTTCCTTATCGAATTACGAAAGATCGCTATTGACCACCTTGCTTCACAAGCGTGGGTGTACTCCTACTTTCCGAGCCTCTCGCCAAAGAGGACGGAGCCGCTGGAGAAGGCATATCCCGTTGTTAGGGATTGGGTGATGTGTCGCACGAGGAGCAAGCGTTCCTCTCACGGTGTCTACCGGCGGGACGTGAACGCTCTTCAGCTGGACAACGTGAGCATCTCACTTATATTCGTTTTGCTTTTTTACTTTTTTTACCGATCATAAGAATGATTTCTTGCTTGTCTTTTCCAATGGGTGCCCAGGCCTTGGACGGAGTACGCTGGCGCTCCTCCTTTTGTGGCTGAGGTCCTTCGACCTAGCAGCTCGAGTCGGTTGCTGTTGAGGATGTCGATGGGTCCTGTGTGGTACTTGGGCGAGCGCTTGGCTCGTCAGTGCTCTCGGGATGTCTTGACGGTTCCCATCGATCTTCCTAGGATGATGTTTAGGGAGCCTTCTGAGGCTGAGAGGGAGGCTGACTTAGCAGGCGTTGGTGGTGATGCCCTTCTGTTTCCTGGTGAGGACTACTCGGCATTCCTCTACGATAGGTTGGCATACTGGCCGGTTGTGGTGAGCATTTACTCTCCTTATGACCATTTCGAAAGTATGATGAATGATCATCGATTTAATGGCAATCCTTTGTCTTTGCAGGAGGTTGAGGCAGCGGGCATCGAGCCCCCAGAGTACCCCAAGACCCTGGAGTACACTGACGTGACCGGGAGGACGACGATCTCCGAGCTGCGTGACTTTGACGTGGCTGTGACGGATGCTGGCTTGGACGAGTGGCAGCATCCGATTCGGAGGGTGATCCTCTAATTTGTAAGATTTTTATGTAAGAACACATTTGATTGAACTTATCCAATTATTGATAACTTCTTATTTGAAAATGTAGTTTGCGCCGTCCCGGTTTGTGGCGTTGTGGAGGGTGGCCAACCGGTTGCGAGCTACTGCCGTTGAGGCACTTGTCGGCGGTCTAGGTCGTCAGGTATGAACCTTTCGTCTATTTCATTTTTGAATTTCCTAACCTTTCTTATGATTGCTTGAAATGATTGACATGAGTTAATTTTGTTGTTTGTAGAGGGAGCGCGAGCTGGAGCGAGAGTTGGCCCAGTCTCGGGAGGAGACAGTTCGTTTGCTGAGAGAGCTCGAGGTTCGTGACGCCGAGGTTGCTGCTCTCGAGGCGAGAGTTGCGGAGTTAGGCGACGACCGGTAGTAGTTTGTTTTGTTGTTGTTTGTCTTTGTTGGCTGTATCTTGCACATTTGTACATTTTAGGACCTACATTTGGGACATTTTGAATTTTGCTTGGGGCTCGAGCCCCCAGTTTGTTGTATATGTCCCTCTTTTGGTTGTATATAATGGCCTGAGTGCCTTTGCTGCTGGGTTGTGTTGCTTGTACCTGCAGGTTAGCTTTGAACAGGTTTGGTAGATGACGGTTTACGCCGTCATGTTGCCGAAATTTACACAAAAATCACATAGAACATGCATTTGATGATGTATATACGGCCTAAATTAGCGCAAAACAATGACTTGAAAATGCAAAAATGTAATGCAAAAATTTGGTCGGAAATGACCGGACGGTAGGGAGGGTTTGACTCGAAAATGCGAAAATGTAATGTAAAAATTTGGTCGGAAATGACCGGATGGTACGGGGGGTTACCCCCTAAAAAAATAAAAAAATAAAAACATATAAGTTTGAAATGGAAAGTGAAATGATTTCCTGAAAAGAAAATTAAAAGAAATGTATAAGTGTGCTAAAATGACGAAAATGTCGATATCATCTCGAAATGCGCATCCGCGAAATTAGGAAACACGAAATATGGTAACTTTGACGTATTTACCAAAATAATAACCCGTATGAATAGGAAATTATTCGCTAAGGAATTTAGGAAAGATCCAACGCGGAAAATCACAGAAACGTTGCTGAGGAAGAGGCGCAGCAGAGCTGTGTCCCTTTGAAGAGACGCAGCAGGTGCTGCGCCTGTTCCCCGGTGTATCCGTCCAGGCGGATTTTAGGAAACATATTTTAGTATAAATAGAAACGTCGATAGAGGTTTTATTCACACAATTCTTCCGTTTCTTCCTTCGTCTTATTACATAAAATTCTCAAAACAATCACTTATCATGAATACTCTTGAAATTCGTCTAAAAGAGTGGACCAACGAGTTTTCCAACGTGGAGAAACACGACATGGGTGCTTATAATCTTGGATCATTGTTGATTTTGAAGCTTATCAAGGTGGTCAAACCATTCCTAGATGCTTGTCTTGATTATTGGGACCCGAATTATCACGTTTTTGCTTTCCCTGGAGGTGACATTTGCCCATTTCCTGAAGAAATTGCTGCGATCGGTGGGTGGGACCCAGCACACTTGCCTGCTATTCCTTCTACTTCACAAGGGTATAAGAACAAATTTAGAGACTTGCTTGGGTTGACAAGAATTGAGGTGGGCCGTCTAGTGACCTCGAAAGGGGTGCGAATGTTGGACTTTATTGATCGATTCATTAACAAGGCCGACCCCACCATCTCTTATGTTGCTAGGCGAAGGGCATTCGGATTTTGCTTGTTACATGTACATGTCCTTCAAGGGCATGTTGATGAGGACTTGAGAGGTGATCCCCGTCTCCTGGGCCTAGTTGAGCAAATGGAACAGCGCAGGAGCCCAGCCTGTTTATGTTTAGGAGAGATCCTATTGGGTTTGGATAACAGGAAAGCCAATCGCGACCTACCTTATTTGGGAAGTCCCGTTATTTTGCAGGTAAAAGAACACTTTTCTTTCTTTCTTTTTTTTTTCGTTTCTTTTTTTTTTTATCTTTTTTCGTTTTTTAATACCTGCTTTTGGTAAGTCTGGCTTATGGAGCGCCTTCGATTGATCGAGCCTCCAGTTCATGTTCCTTCTTATCATGCTCGCTCAATTGCTATGAGGACTAGGCTTTACATGGTGGACTTCACTCGAGTGTGCAATTACTGGGAAAACAAATTGAAGAGTGATGATGGCCCCTTGATTAAGTGGGTTGTACCATGGTGGCATCTCAGATCTGTCACTGGAGTATCTTCCTTGGATCCTACCCGATCTGTGCGCATTCCTGGCTTGGAATTCATGGTATGCATCTTCCCGGAGAGGCTGATGAGACAAGTTGGACTGAAGCAGACAATCCCGAAGCTTGACACTGTCCCGCAGACTACCGTGGCGCTTACTATTGAGAGTCGAAGGGAGTGGGCCATTAAATGGGCTCAAAGAAACGTATGGTTCTTGAACTCTTCTGTTAGTGCTTTATGGGTGTCGGACTCCTATCTGCGGTGGAGGAAAGCTACTACTCCGGAGGAGCGTGAGAGATTGAGGAAGCACGAGCCCGTTGACTACAAGGTGCGCGAGGTGGAAAAGGAGAAAGGGAAGCATCTGACTGAGGGAGAGGAGGAAGCCGGGTTTCGAGTTGTTCATCCTTCGAAGAAACTGAAGACCTCTCCTGTCGTGGACAAAGTGATTGACAAGGATGGGAAGGCTAGGCCTGGAGAAAGACCGTTGGTGATTAGGTCCGAAGTGGCGCAAGAGCGTCCGGCTCGAGGTCGTGACAAGAAATATGTCAAAAATTACAAGGGCAAAGGGAAAATGGAGGAATAGCCCTAATCTTTATTATTATTATTGTAATAATAAGGTGGGGTTTTTAGAATCCTAGCCTATTTTATTCTTTTTCTTTAGCATTATTATTATTATGTAACGTATTATTATCATTGAATGAAATAAAGGAGGTTAATTGGTTATGAAACCGTTGTGACTTTCTATTTATTATTCTTGTCGAATTCCAAATGCAACTACAAATGTCCTTCTATTTACATTTTGAAATTAATGGGTTGTATCCTGTGAAGGATTGCCTACGTATTTATTAAAAAATGAAATCAAACCCATTCGCGTAGTTCGAGTAAATGTAAAAGAATAATTGTTCTAAGCAAGAGCTTGTAATGAACTTAGAAGATAAGCATGAGCTTTTTACTTACTCTTAAGGTGCAATTTAGTTTATTTGATGATATGAGGATGACAAATTGTCAAAATGCAAGAGCAGAGTGACATTAGCTTATGTCAGCTTGGCTAGGTGCCGTTTATTTTAGTGCCACAAGAGCGACACGTGAGGTTACGCGAGGCGCGTTTTTGTTCCTATTCTAGGCATAATACCGCTTTAGTTGGTCAAGGTTTGTCGGGTTCGCAAATTCATTCCCATCTAGGTCTGTGATTCTAACTGCACCCCCTGGATGTATGGACTTGACTAGAAATGGCCCGGCCCAATTAGGTTTGCATTTTCCCCGTGGATCGACAGGTGAAAGAGCCCTAACCAACTTGAGTACTAAGTCCCCTTCATTGATGTTCCTTGGCTTGACCCTTTTGTTGAAGGCTCGTTTGATACGTGCTTGATATGTTTGGACATTATGTAATGCGCGTAGCCTACGTTCAGCCAGGAGGATGAGTTCTTCATATCCATCTCTCTTCCAACCGGCTTCCGGGATTTGACTTTCGAGTAAGATACACAAGGATGGTATTTCTAACTCGACTGGCTGTACAGCTTCCATGCCATAGGTCAAATAGAAAGAGGTGGCCCCAGTGGGCGTTCTAACAGATGTGCGATATCCCCACAAAGCAAAGGGTATTTTGCTTGGCCAATCTCGATAGTTGTCGATCATTTTCTTGAGAATTGTGATAACGTTCTTGTTTGCCGCCTCTACCGCGCCATTAGTCTGTGGTCTATATGGCGAAGAGTGGTGATGCCTAATTGTGTACTTGTCTAGCAATTCCTCAGTCTCGGCTTGGAAATGTGATCCATTATCACTAATGATCTCATGTGGGCAGCCGTATCGACAGATGATGTTGTTTTGTATGAACTTTGCCACGTTTTTAGCCGTGAGACTACTGTAGGAAGCCGCTTCTACCCATTTGGTGAAATAGTCAATTGCCACAAGGATGAAACAGTGACCTCCTGTTCCGGCTGGAGATATCTTCCCCATTATGTCAATTCCCCAGGCAGAAAATGGCTAAGGAGATGTCATCGTATAGAGCAATGAAGGAGGGATTTGTTGTACGTTCCCGAAGATTTGGCAGTTGTGACAATGTCTTTCGTATTTCATGTAATCGGATTCCATTGTGGTCCAATAATACCCCAAACGTGTGATTTTCTTTGCCACCATGGGCCCACTCATGTGAGGACCGCATTCTCCATCATGAACTTCTTCCATCACTTTCCGCGCATGTGAATGATCAAGGCAACGTAGGACTACACCAAGAGGTGTTCTTTTGTATAACTCTCCTTGCATGAGAACGTATTGGGAAGATAGTAGGCGTATAGCACGTTGTCCCCTTTTGTCCATATCCGGTGGATAGGTACCGTTGATCTTGAAATTTAGGATTTCTTGGAACCAAGGTTCCTCTGTGATTTCCTCTTCATGGTTGATTTGGTGGACATAAGCTGGCTCTGATCCTCGTTCGATACATAAAGGCATTTCCACCATGTCATCTGGCATATTAATCAAAGATACGAGTTTTGCAAGAGCATCTACAAATTGATTTTCTTCCCGAGGTAGGTGTAGATAGGCACGTGATCAAAGAATTGGGCAACTTGGTCTATTCTGGCTTGATAAGGTGCTAGGCTTTTGCTTCGGATTTTCCAAGATCCCGTAACTTGATTGATGATCAGGGACGAATCCCCATGCACTCGGAGGTTTTTAATGCCTAAGCTCACTGCTACTTGTAGTCCAATGAGACAAGCTTCGTATTCTGCAGCGTTATTTGTCACCTCGAAGTCGAGTTTGACAGAGATCGGTGTATGCTCGCCTTCAGGAGAAATGAGCAACACTCCTTTCCCAAATCCTCTTAAGTTTGATGCTCCATCAAAGTAAAGGTCCCAGGATTCTACATCGGTTTGGAGTATATCCTTGTCTGGAAATGACCAAGTATCTATTGTTTGTGCATCATTGATGGGATTTTCTGCAAAGAATTCGGCAACGGCGCGCCCTTTTATAACCTTCAGGGGAACGTATTTGAGATCGAACTCTGAGAGCATCAAAGTCCATCTTGCTAGGCGTCCGTTGAGGACGGGTTTCACGAAGAGGTATTTGACAGGATCCATTTTGGAGTATATTTTGACGGAGTAGCTAAGCATGTAATGACGTAGCTTCTTCGTTGCCCACACAAGAGCGAGGCATGTATTTTCGAGTTGTGAGTATTTGCACTCGTACTCCAAGAACTTCTTACTAAGGTAGTAGATATCCCTTTCTTCCTTTCCTACGGTTTGAGCTAGCATGGCACCCATGGCTGTTTCGGTTACTGTGAGATATAAACCTACAGGTTGATCTCGTTGAGGTGGCATGAGCACGAGTGGTTTAGCTAATATCTCCTTGATTCGGTCGAATGCCTTCTGACAGTCATCATCCCACATGGTGTGATCTGTTTTCTTGAGCTTTTTGAAGATAGGTTCACAGATCATGGTGAGTTTCAATATGAATCGACTTATATATTGCACTTTTCCCAGGAATCCTCTGACTTCTTTTTCCGTTTGGGGTTGTGGCATTTCGATCAGAGCTTTAATCTTGGAAGGGTCTATTTCTATACCTCGTTGGCTAACGACGTATCCCAGGAGTTTGCCAGATGTTACTCCGAATGCGCACTTCTAAGGATTGAGCCTCATGTTGTACTTTCGTAGCCTTGAGAAAAAATTGCGAAGGTTCGCAATATGCCCCTCTCTATCTTTGGACTTGACAATCATGTCGTCTACGTATACCTCAACTTCTTTGTGTATCATGTCATGTAGGAGTGTAGTTGCGGTGCATTGATATGTAGCTCCGGCGTTGATTAACCCAAACAGCATGACCGTATAGCAATAGGTTCCCCATTGAGTGACAAACGCGGTCTTATGCATGTCTTCTATGGCCATCTTGATTTGATTGTAACCTGCGTACCTATCCATGAAGGATAGTAATGCGTGATCTGCGGTATTGTCCACCAATATGTCGATATGTGGTAGAGGAAAGTCATCTTTAGGACTTGCTTTATTTAAGTCCCTAAAATAAACACAAACACGGATTCTCCCATCCTTTTTGGGTACGGGTACTATGTTGGCTAGCCAGTCAGAGTACTCGGAAACTTTGATGAACCCGGCTTTGAATTGCTTATCGACTTCTTCTTTAATCTTAAGAGCCCATTCTGTTCTCATTCGACGAAGCTTTTGTTTCACATGCTTTAAACCTGGCTTAATTGGGATTCTATGTTCGACGATATCCCTGTCCATCCCTGGCATGTCTTTGTAGGACCAAGCGAAAACGTCTTTGAACTCGTGTAGGAGGTCTATGAAACTGGCCCTTTAGGTGGGGCTCAGGGTTGTCCCTATCCTAAGTTCTTGGGGTTCTAGTTCGGTTCCTATATTGATGGGTTCGGTGTTCTCTATTACTGGTCCCCCTTCCCCCTCTTGTAGTATTTCCTTGGCTATGTAGGGAGGTATCTCAATTGAGTCTGGGTCTGGGTCATCCTCAGTATCATCGTAAACAGAATTGCATTCAAGATAACACAAAGAGTAAGCAAAACCTGATTTATTCATATTAAAGTTTGAGAAAAGGTGAAACAAAGAAGCCATCTGATCTATGGTCAGCGGCGGTAAAGGGACAGTTGTTGGGACATTTCCCGAATTACTGTTACTATTTGAGGCTAAGCTAGGAGAAACAAAGGGAATGGGGACGACGATAGGAGGAGACTCCCTAGTGACTTCTCTAGACTCCGACTCTGAATCCGGCTCTAACTCTGACTCGAATTCATCGTCTTCTATTTCTCCTTTGAACATCTCTCCTTCTCCAGTGGTGAGCTTGAAGAGTCTTCCTTGATTGTTGGTCCACTTGATTGATTTTCTCCATCCTTTCTGCTGGTTCGCGTTTGTTTCTGTGATTAACGCGGTAGGGTTGAAGTGGTTGTCTTGAAGTATGATAGTAATGATCTCATCCTGCGCGGCTCTAACAAATCGATCTTCTCCAAACAGTAGACTAACAGCTTGTTCGTCTAAGCAAGGTGCTTGACGTGCTTTGACGGTAGGAACCGTTTCTGGAGGAATGATACACTACTACAGATACAGGCTATAACAACGGTTAAAAACCGTTGTTATATAAAAAAGCGGACGTTGTTAAAGCGTCCGTTGTAAAAGGTTTTAACAACGGTTGATTTTCTTAAGGAACCCGTTGTTAAAACTATTAACAAGGTTTTTAAGTATAAAAACCCGTTCTGGAAAGTGTGACTCAATTTTGGGGGGAAAGTTATAACAACGGGTTGTAATATACAAAACCGTTGTTATAACTAAAGACAACGGATTGTTTATAAATAACCGTTGTTGTTTGTTTTTAAAAAATAAAAATAAAAATTAAATTAAATATTACTAGATGCATGCATAATTAAGGCCCGTTATAATTCCAATGCATGCATTATTACTGCCATCCCTATGCATATGAATGGAGAATATGGAATGAGAAGGGTTATAATAAGATTTGATGCAGCAGAGAGAGATATGATGATGATTATGGCACAACTTCCTAACATATATATTAATTAAAAAACAACTCAAACCAAACATTGCTTAGTATAAATACATGCATTATCTCAACTAACATTCCATTATCTCACTATACATCTCGAAACCCTAACTGCTAAAACAAACTCCAAATAAACCTTAATTAATCTTTCAAACAAACTAAAAACTCCATCAACAAAATGAATGATATCATCCTTAAGACTCTTACTATGATCGAGAACAACAACAGTTTCATCCGCCGGTTGCTCCACATTGAGGAAAGTTTCAGGAGCTACCTTGCGGATGCTCGATCCGTACTGAAGGACGCCAAAAAAGATGGCTTGACAGAGCAGCAGCAGTTGCAGTTATATGACGTTATAGCAACTGCTGAACAGAACCTCCAAATAGCCAAGGAGGAGAGGACGGATATCATAGAAGAGAATAAGACTCTCTATGAAAATATAAGAATTGCATTTTTATTAATGTAATTTTTTTTTTAATTTATGTATTTATATATATATATATATATGAGAAAATTGTTGATTACAGCCTTTTAAAAATCACTTTTTGAAAATTACAGCCTTATATAATTTTTTTTTTTAAATTACATCCAAAATATTACTTTTCTTCTAAAATTGCACCAACTTGAGGATTCCGGTGAATTTTGATGATGTCTTATCGATATACCCTTTATTATTTGAGAGCCTACTTACCCAGATTTCTTACCTCTCCTTAACACAAACCAATTAATCACCCCAAACAACATCAAAACATCATCAAAATTCACCGGAATCCTCAAGTTGGTGCAATTTTAGAAAAAAAGTAATATTTTTGATGTAATTTACAAAAAAAATTATATAAGGCTGTAATTTTCAAAAAGTGATTTTTAAAAGGCTGTAATCAACAATTTTCTCTCTCTCTCTCTCTCTCTCTCTCTCTTTATATATATATATATATATATATATATATATATATATATATATATATATATATATGTTTATCATGCATTCCTCTCTATCATCTTGCTTCTTCTTTGTTTTAGTTTATTTAATTTGTTTTACTAACTAATTAAGCGAATAATACTTAAAGAAATAACATAATGATCGATAAAAACACATACATGCAAATGAAATAATTAGAAAAAGAAAATAATGACGATGAAAGACGATGAAACCAAGAGTGACGGCGAGATTTACCTGATAATTAGAGAAAGTAAGAGACGATGAAATCAACAGCGACGACGAGAAGATAAAGCGACAATGAGAAAGAGAGAAAGAGAGGATGAGAAAGTGTGTGTTTTGTGTTTGTGTTTGTGTTTGTCTGTGTTTGTGTTTGTGTATTAAGGTTTGTGTTTTGTGGCTGTAGCTGATTTGTGTTTGTGTGGTTTATAGTATGTAAAGTATTGACAACGGTTATTAAACAAAAACCGTTGTTAAAACGTTTTAACAACGGTTGTAAAACAACAACTGATGTCAAATAAGTTTTAACAACGGGTTTCAAAAGTAACCGTTGTGATTACTTTTCACTAACTTAGCGTCAATTTTGCGCCAAATTATTAACAACGGTTGTGCATGTGTGACCCGTTGTTAAAACTTATAACAACGGTTATATAACCATACCCGTTGTAATTAATTTTAGTAAAATTCGTGCCATACATTCTACAACGTCTATTGTGATTTTCGTGAATAATCGTTGTTAAAGGGGCGTTGTAGTTGCCTGGATTTGTAGTAGTGTGAAGTAGCAATCGTGAAAGATCTCGATTCCGGCTAGCTTCCTTCCGAGATAGTGCCAAGGCTCGGGAAATCCGTGAAAGAGTTCTTGACTTCCTTCCCTAACGAAGTATCCATTTAGGGTAGGGAGATAGGTTCGCATTTACACTCCTACGTGCTTACGGCTTTGAAGTGGGTGTGTGCCACTTGTGTCAGTGAGCTTTTGAAGAAATGACAAGATTTGAAAATTTTTGGTCCTAGTCAACTTTTGTGTAGTTGTAGGAGTGGACTCGAAATGAGGTTTTGAAATGGGCTTGGGCCCGAAATTTGACTCGAAAAATGGACAGAATTTTGACTCGGTTTTGCGCTAATCATTGGCTTTTTCGAAATTTACACTTTAAAAGGATTTTGATTTTACACAAATCGTCATGGTTTCGTTTAGAAATGGTGATCACGTAAGGTACAAACATACATACAAGCATTATAATGGGATGCTGAGTGCATTTAAAAAGGTTTTGGTTTAAAGGGTGGGTTGCCATACCGAACGATCAAACCCGAAGTCTGTGGAGAGGCTCGTACCAAACAAGAGTAAGGCCGATTCCTAGTCCATTTCCTCAAGTAGTGAAAGTCCTTGATACAAACAAGAGTAAGTACCATGGTATGGATGACGTCAATCGCTATCCATCCTTAGGCCCAAATAAGAATTAGGACCGTTTAGACAGGACGATTGGTCGAATGGGTTGGGTTGGGCCTAGGAAGGCCGAATGAAACGATCTAGGAAGACCGAGTTATGAAAACCGACAATTGTCTTGTACAAACTATTCCCTAACCTTGTTCAAGTTTCACCCTTGGCTACGCGTAAGTGTATTATCCCCAGCGGAGTCGCCAAACTGTGGACGCGGGCCCACGGGGGCGCTTGGGAGGACAACAAGCGTTTGCATTTGTGGAGTCGCCACCAATTTATTATGGAAAATTGGAAACCGTTCAAATACCTCGTGCCATGTAAAGACACAAAGTAGTGACATAAACACCAAGAACTCGTTACCCTTAGCATTCTATATCTAGAATGACTCTCGTGGATGCCAATGAACACGGATGTTCACAGAGATCTGGAGTAAGGGGCGAGGGTACGTATTAGGAAGCTCTTTTGATCGAACACCTAATCCCACCCGCCTTGATAACGGCCTCTACTAATGATTAGGGAAGTTATTCGTACTCGATATATCGTCGATCATATGCATGCAATGCAACATCCAAGTTTTAATCCTAACATGTGAGGAATTAGACTAAGTCGGTGAACAATTAATTTAGCAAACAATTAGGTCGAAGTAGGAATTTAAGTTCAATTACATGTGAAGGCATACAAATGGTACAATACAATAAATACAATAAATAATTACAATAATTACATCGGATTCAATTGATTTATGTCGAAAATACTTTCAAAACGGATAATTTGAGAAAGAATGAACAAACGAATTAACGAACAGGAATTAGGCGATAATACGATTAATAGTAGATTACATACGTAAACTAATTAAACTAGGTCAAAGCAGAATAGAAGTTCAGAGACAGAAGTCAACCTGGAACAGTCTGAGTTCTGGCTGTGAAGCCGGAACTGCAAATCGTTAATATTCTTTGGTGAATTTAATGATTAATTATGATATTCGACTCGGATGAAGGTGAGTTAATACATTAACTACATGCGAATGAGTCATAAAAGCGATAAAACATGGATGAAACGAGTGTGGATGAATTAATTACATGAATAAAAGATTAATTAGTGACATGGGTGAACTAAATAGGTTAAATATGACGAATTAATGACGAATTAATGACGGATATGACAATAGACAGATGGAAATATATCAAAGGTCGAATTCCAGAAACTCGATATGAATGAATCGAATTTCTACAACCCGGATTGATTTTAATGACGAAAACCCGCAAATATTGGATTATAAGCGATTTAAGTCGGGATTTATTGATGAATTAAATACTAATGATGATAAATAATATGTTGAATTGTTAGAATCATTACGCTTAAGTCGTCATATGAACAATGAACAATAAACGAAAGAAAATAATAAAACGAACGAATTGACAGAAGACGAAGGAAGAAGAAAGGAAGCAGGAACTGCGGCAGCCTCATGAAGAGGCGCAGCAGGTGCTGCGTTCCTTCGAAGAGGCGCAGCGGTTGCTGCGTCCTTTCTCGACGTCTGTCTTCTGATAATCCGTAAAAAGGGTTTTAAACATGGTTTTACAAATCGGTTTTAAAAGTACTTTCGACATAAATCTTACATTAATGATACAAAAAGTAAATAACAATAAATAAAGAAGGATTATACACCCTCAGACTTACATGTTTGACGAAACGAGATGAACTAAGTTTATGTTTTAGTGATGCTCGACTCGAATGTAACGAAAGTCCCTCATAAGAGGAAAACGATTAAGATTAATTAAGTTGATTATGGTGGAGTTGGTCAAATTAGTCGGTCATGCAAACGAGGCTGGTACTCAGAAGGATCCGAGCTTACGTGGTCGAATGTTCAAACACGTAGACGCCAAAAAGTAAGAACGTGGTCTAGAACGTAAAGGGAGAAGAGAAGGGCGGACACTCGCGTGGGAAATATGAGGAGCGAAGGCTCCTATTTATACTAATCACGTGAAGGAATTAGGGTTTTCGGAGAAACTTTGGAAGTGAATCTCGAAAAGATATGAAAAGATACGAAAAACACGCAGAAATGGACCTGGGAAGAGGCGCAGTAGTCACTGCGTCCCTTGAAAGAGGCGCAGCACCTGCTGCGTCTGTTCCCAGGTGGTTTCCTCCTGCGGAAGAAAGATTTCCGTGTTTAGTTTATGGAATAACGAAAAAATTTTATTTTCCTTAATATTTTGTATGAATATTACGGGAAATCCTTTACCAAAGATTAAAATATTGTGAAATATGGAATAGAAATATCCGGAACATTCCAAAACATTCTGACTCGGGATTTAGCGGTTATCATAAAATAAAGACGGTTTTAGGCCCGGACTCCAAATGTACTCTAATTACTATCAAAACGACCGTATCGGCACGTAGATGACAATTAAGAGGTAGACATCAGTGTTTGAGCAATCCCTTGACGATAAACTTACGAACCGTCACAAATCGTTCCGCGTACCAAACATGCGGCCCAATCATCACCGGGTGGTTTGCGGGAGGTGAAGAAATGAGGTATCTACAGTTCTTTACGCCGGATTCGCTTTATTGTAATCTATCTAATCTTTATTGCCTTACTTTAATTCCTTGTTCTTTTATTCTTCTTCATTGTTATTATTGTTAGTACACAATTCATCCTTTAATTCTCTTTGTCATGTCTTCTCTTAGTATGCTTATCATAGTTGTTGTTGTTAAATCCGATAACATGAGTAGCTAAATCTCCCTATGTTAATATAAGGGGAGCCATGGTAGTAAAGTGACGATGTTGTGAATAGGCTAGACAGTTGATTGTGAGAACCTGTGACCATAGCAATATAACTGTAATATGTTTAGTTGAGTGCACGCTTCTAAATAACTTTAATTTGGTTAAATTCGCTCCTAGATCGGAAGATTGGAATGAACAGACCTGCTATGAACATTAGACTACCCCAATGAGGACGGAAGTTAAGTTAGTTGTAATCTAGGGTGGATAACGGACCGGAAGGACCTTTCCTTTGCCCTTCTCACAGTAGATTGTCTATACTATTTATAACTGAGTTAGTGAACTGCCATTGTGAACCGAAATCCTGACATACCTCTCCTTATCTGATCAATCTTAGCTTAGAACAATTATTCTTTTACATTTATTCGAACTACGCGCAAGGGTTTGATTTCATTTTTTCTAAATGAATACGTAGGCAATCCTTTACATGATACAACCCATTATTTTAAATGTAAATAGAAGAAGATTTGCAATTGCTTTTGAAATTCGACAAGAATAATAAAAGAAAAAATCACAATAGTTTCATTAACTAATAAATCTTTTATTCATTTGTTCCATAAATAATAATAATAATATGCCATATAATATAAAATGCTGAAAAATAAATGCCAGGCTAAGATTCTAAAAACCCCGCCATTTATTTCAAATAATAATAATAATAAATAGTACTACGACTAAGGCTACTTTTCCATCTTTCCTTTGCCTTTGTCATTTCTATCATACTTCTTGTCTTGACCACGAGCCGGGCGCTCTTGTGCTATCTCTGACCTAATCACCAAAGGTCTCTCTCGCAGTCTAGCCTTACCATTTCAATCCACCACCATCTCTGCGGCAGGAGCGGTCTTCGGTTTCTTAGACGGATGAACGACTCGGAATCCGACCTCTTTCTCCTCTTCAATCAAGTATTTATGGTTCTACTTTGCTACTTCGCGAACCTTGTAGTCAACAGGCTCATGCTTCCTCAATTTCTCACGCTCTTCAGGAGTGCCAACTTTCGTCTGTTGCAAGTATGAATCAGATACCCATAAGGAGCCAACAGGAGAGAGTATGAACCACATGTTCCTCTTTAGCCCACTTGAGGGCCCACTCTCGACAAATCACTGTAGTATGTGCCAATGCAGTCTGAGGAACAATGTTATGCTTAGGGATCATCTGCTTAAGGCCCACGTACCTCATGAGTCTCTCCGGGAAGATGCAAATCATGAATTCAAAGGTAGGGATGCAAACTGATCGAGTCGGATATAAAGATGAAACTCCGGTGACTGACCTAAGATGCCACCATGGAATAATCCATCGGATCAAGGGGCCTCCTTCATTCTTCAACTTGTTTTCCCAATAGTTGCAAACTCGAGTGAAGTCCACCATGTAAAGCCTGGTTCTCATCGCAATTGACCGAGCATGGTATCCTGGCACATTAACTCGGGACTCGATCAACCGCAGACGCTCCATAAGCCAAACCTGCAAAGAAGACGGGAATTAATGCCCATATGTCCAACATAAAAAAACGGATGACACATGTATAAAAAAGAAGAAAGCGGGTTCTTACCTGCAAAATGATAGGACTTCCTAGATATGGAAGCTCGCGGTTGGCTTTTCTGTTGTCCAGCCCCAGAATGATCTCTCCTAAACAAAGGCATGCTGGGCTCTTGCGCAGCTCCATTTGTTCCACTAAGCTCAAGAAATGAGGATCCCCTTTCATCTCTTTGTCAACATGCCCTTGAAGGACATAGCAGTGAAGTAGACAAAACCCGAACGCTCTACGTCTCGGAACATAAGAAATAGAAGGGTCTTCCCTGCTTATGAATCAGTCAATGAAGTCAAACATACTGACTCCTTTCGAGGTCACAAGACGGTCAACCTCAGTCTTGGTCAATCCAAGCAAGTCTCAAAATTTACCCTTTTACCCTTGCGAGCTAAAAGGTATAGCGGGTGCATTTTCTGGATCCCATCCTCCAATAGCAGCTATTTCCTCTGGGAAAGGACAAATATCGCCTCCAGGAAAGGCGAACACGTGGAAATTTGGATCCCAATATTCAAGACAAGCATCCAAGAAAGGTTTCACAATTTTCACCAATTTGAGACTCAAGATCGATCCCAAATTAAAATCACCCATGTCATGTTTTTCAACATTTGTGAACTCGTTCGTCCACTCCTTGAGACGGTTTTCAAAGGCATCCATAATTTTTAAATTTTTTTGTGAAGATAAGAGAGTTTTTATGAGATAGACGGAAGAAAGATGGAGGAATTATGAGAATAAAAGCTTCCCCGACGTCTCTATTTATACTAAAAGCCGTTTCCTAATTCCGTCAGGTCTGGCCAGCTGGGGAAGTGGCGCAGCATCTGCTGCGACTCTTCGAAGAGTCGCAGCTCTTGCTGCGCCTCTTCCCAGGCTGATTTCCGTGATTTTCAGCCTTGGATCTTTCCTAATTTATTTTGGCTATAATTTCCTATTCCTATAGGTTATTATTTTGGTAATTCCGTCAAATTACCAAATTTTATATTTCCTAGTTTTTCGGGCACGCTTTTCGAGACAACATCGACATTCTCCCATACGAGCATACTTACCCATTTCATTTTATTTTCTTTTTTAGGGGAATCATTTCACTCCCCATTTCACATTTTATTTCAAACTTATACATTTCTTTTTACCTTTTTTTAGGGGGTAGCACTCCCTACCATCCGGTCATTTTTACCCATTTTTTGGGCACTTTTTGTCATTTTCGCTCATTTCTGGGCCTTTTTTAATTTTTTCGCATTTTCAGGTCATTTTGCTCATTTACGGGCACTTTTATTTCTTTTTCTCATTTTGCGCTACTTTAAGTCACTAGTACATTATGTGTTCTACGTGTAAATTCTGTGTAAATTTCGGCAGCATGACGGCACAAACCGTCATCTACCAAACCTGTTTTCTAAACAAACCCGCTGGAATAGCATACAACCCAGCAGCAAAGGCACTCAGGCCGTCATATATACAACCAAAAATGCAATATGTACATCAAACTGGGGGCTCTAGCCCAAAATATGTCCAAAGAGTCCAAAACGAGGTCCAAAGTGTACAAGTATATATAAGACAAAAAAAATGAAAAGCAGCTACTCCTGGTTGCCACTCAGCTCGGCTACGGTTGCCTCGAGGGCAGCGATCTCATCGTCCCTAACCTCCAACCCCCTCAACAGGTGAGTTGTCTCCTCCTGGGACTGCGCCAGCTCACCCTCCAAGTCTCGCTCTCTCTGCAAGTGATAAAGAAATGCCTCGTTTCATTCAACCATTTCAAACAAACACGAGAAAGTGCAACAAAATTCAAAGTAAAGAGAATGAGGGGTTCATACCTCTCGTCCTCGGCCACCCGCAAGTGCCTCGATGACCGTAGCCCGCAGCCGGTGGGCCAACCTCCACAACGCCACATGCTGAGACAGCGCCACCTGCATTTCAATAAACAAAAGGTTTTCAATAATACATGAATACATTATTATGCAATGAAAACAGCAAAAGACAACCGAAGCTGGGGGCTTACCCTCCTCACTAAGTGCTGCCACTCCTCCAGACCAGAATTCGTCACCTACTCACCGAAGTCACGGATCTCGGAGATCGTCGTCATCCCCGCCGCGTCGGTGTACTCAAGAGTCTCTGGGTACGTTGGGGGCTCGACGCCTGCCACCTCGATCTCCTGCAAAGTTCAAATGAATTCTTTAGTCGAGGATCATTCGTCATTTCATCAAATCAATTCAAAAAAGGAAGGAAAAATACTTACGACGATCGACCAATACGCCAGCCTCTGGCGAACAAACAGGGAGTACTCCTCACCAGGAAGGAGGAGGGCATCACCACAAACGTCCGCCAAGTCAGCCTCTCTCTCAGCGTCTGAAGGCTCCCTAAACATCGTCCGGGGAGGATCGATGGGAACCGTGAAAGTGTCACGAGAACACTGACGAGTCAAACGTTTGCCTTGTTACCACACTGGTCCCATGGACGTCCTCAACATCAACCGACTCGAGCTCCTAGGTCGGAGGACCTCCGCCACGAAGGCCGAAGCATCGGGGTGATCCACCCATGGTCTGGGCACCCACTAAAACAAGTAAACATAAGGTCATTCCTATGATCGGCTCTAAACGGGAAAGGGGGTAATTCCTATGATTGCTCCTAAATAAAGATAACAATGAAGAAAGTTAATTGAAGATACTTACGTCGCTCAACTTCAGGGCATTCACGCCCCGTCGACAAACATCGTAAGAAGAGCGCTGGCTCTTCCTACGACACACTACCCAGTCCCTCATGACCCATGCCTGCAAAACATCGTAAGAACATCGTAAGAAGAGCACTGGCTCTTGGGCGCGAAGCCCGGAAAGTAGGATTACACCCATGCCTGCAAAACAAGATAATCGATAATGATCTTTCACAATTCGATAGCAAAGAAGAAGTAATGATCTTTCATGATAAGTAATAAAGGTCAATACCTCCAACAGTAGTCCAGGACCGACAGTAGCAGGAGAAGTCCCTTTCTCCATCCGCTCAGGACGAACCATAGCCCTCATATAGCGAGTGAGGACCGCAAAGCCAGGAGTGACCCAGTCCCACCGACTCAGGTCACTTAAGTCAGAAAGGAACGGAAGAAGCTTCGTCGACAACCTCTCCCCCTGTCTCCGAGGTAAAGCGAAGACAAGAACCATGAGAGCCACAGACGAGCCCTCTGCTCCGCAGTACAAGCAGGAGGAGCCACCTTCCTCCCATCCATCATCATCGTCACCGGGGTCCTACCCGCAATGTAGTCCCTGACGTAAGTACTCGGCACCAACCAAGGAACGGTGGCAGCACCCACTGCCAGGTTCCAGCCGATCAGCCTCCTCGCCTCGGCCGAGTCTACTCTCATGGCCGTCAACGGCCACACCACAGCCTCCTCTTCACGCAGCAGACTAGAAATCATGCCGTAGTCTTCCAAAGTAACCCCGACCTCCCCGAAAGGCTTGTGAAAGGGCGAGGTCGTATCCCAGTACCGATCGAGGAAAGCTTGAATCGGGCAAAGGTTAGCCCAAATCTTCCTCTCCTTGATCGCCCTCCACGCTCCCACCAAAGCTCTGAAAGCTCCCAGCTCAATTTTCAAAAGTTCGTTACAAGTTCGTTATTTGTGGGCCCATCTTTGGTGCGCCTCTTCTCCAACACCATATATCATATATTTGGTCTATTGGACATTTATTTTTGTCCGGACCAGTATTTTATCTTCGCGCAGACTGCGAGCTGTCGCAGTATTTTATCTTCGAGCAGACTGTGAGCCGCCACATTATTTTATCTTCAAGTAGACTGTGAGCCGTCACAGTATTTTATCTCCTAGAAAAGATCTTCCAGTAAGGACTTCGCTTGCAGCAACGAGCGGATTTCCCACGGTGTTTCAACACGCCTCCATCAATACCCTATTATTTTCCCAGCAAGAGTTCATGACAGCCGATTGTACTTGTCGAAAGATAAAGTTCACTTGAGACCTACGCAAGCAGATCTCCCCAGCAGTTCCTACTGACGTCCTACTGTTCTCAATATTATTCATTCCAAGAAAGAAGTCTCAGGTATGGTTTCTCCTTATGGTTGGCGAGCCTCCTTACATAGTCTAATGGACTTTAAACGACCCGCCCTGATAGTCGACAGGCTCTAAAATGTTCCCGACGACAGGTCCTTGGCTCAGACCCCTTGAGTCGCCTCGCGTCGCCATAGTCTTCAGGTTGCAATCTTCGATTTACCTGATGGCTATACTTTGACTTTCGCCTTGTCCAAGCCTCGGTCAAAGTGGGGGATTTGTAGATACGTCATTTCTGCACCTCCCGCCAAACACCCGGTGATGATTGGGCCGCATGTTTGGTAAACGAAACGATTTATGATAGTTCGTAAGTTTATCGTCAAGTGATAGCTCAAATACTTGTGTTTACCCCTTGGTCGTCATCTACACGCCAGTACGGTCATTTTGATAGTAATTAGACTTCATTTGGAGTCCGGGTAAAAAACCGCTTTATTTTCTAATAAACTGTTTAAAATGCCAAGTCGGAATGTCCTAGAATATTCCAGATATTTATTCCATAATTTGATTTTATATCCTTTTGGTAAAATATATCCCGAAAATTTTATTTTAAGAAATAAGGAAGTCGAGATCTACCGCAATTCCATAAAAGAAACGCGGAAATCTTTCTTCCGCAGGAGGAAACCTCTTGGGAACGGACGCAGCACCTGCTGCGCCTCATCCAAGAGTCGCAGCAGTTGCTGCGCCTCTTCCCCAGCTCTTTTCTGCATATTTTCAGATTTTTTCGAGATTTGTTTCCAAAGTTTGAGTCATTCCTTAATTCCTCCGTGTGATTAGTATAAATAGATGCTTTTGCCTCACATATTTCTCACGCGAGTGTCCGCCCTTCTCTTCTCCCTTTTCATTCTAAGATCGTGCTTTAAGCTTATTGACGTCTACGTACTTGATCAATCAACCACGTAAGCTCGGATCCTTCTGAGTACCAGTCACGTTGCATGACCGACCAATGTGACCAACTACACCTCAATTAATCAATCAATTTAATCTAAATCCTCTTACGACGGCACTTTCATCATACATTCGAGTCGAGCAATCACTAAACGTTAACTTAGTTAATCTCGTTTCGTCAAACATGTAAGTCTGAGGGTGTAAATCCCATCTTTTATTGTTGTATTTTATTTTCATACCAATTAATGTAAGATTTACGTCAAAAGTATGCTTAAACCGATTTCTAAAACCCTTTTGTTAAACTATGTTTACGAATTAACAGTAGGCAGATGTCGAGAAGAAACGCAGCAACTGTTGCTCCTGTTTGAAGAGTCGCAGCATCTGATGCGCCTCTTTCAGAGGCTGCCGCAGTTCCTGCTTTTCTTCTTCTTCCTCGCCTCTCTGTTAATCCATCCTCTTCTGATTTCTTTTTCTTATTTTCTTCTCTTTTATTCGCATATAATAATTTTAATACATATTCTTAATATTTATTGCCTTTAATCCCGACTTAAATCTCTTATTATCAATATTTGCGGGTTTTCGTCATCAAATCAATTACGGATTTTTAGAGACTCGATTCGTTCATATCAAGTTTCTGAAGTTCGTCTTTGTACATATTTTTACCATTTATTTCTAATTCATTTCCGTTTCTATAAATAATCCTAGATAATTTGTAGTTAACTTGTAATTAGTTTTAATCCGTATTAATTCATTCTAATTCGTTTTAATTCCTTTTTATCGTTTTCATGACAAATTCATATGTTAATAATATGCTAAATCACTTTCATCCGAGTCAAATATCCATAATCAATCGATAAATACACCAACGAATGTAAATAACCCGCATTTCTGACTTCACAGCCAGAACTCACCTCAGAAACAGACGCAGTGACCACTGCGCCTCTTCCAAGGGACGCATCATTGATGCGCCTGTTCCGGGTTGAGTTCCGTCTCTGAACTTCCGTTCTTGCTTTGACCTAATTCATTAGTTTACGTATTAATTGACTATTACTCGTAATATCACCCTTTAATATGTCCGTATTTTCTAATCTAATTTATTTTCCCTTGTTTTCCTCAAATTGTACGTCTTAAATATATTTTTGACGTAAATCAATTAAACCGTTGTAATTATTGTATTTTTTAAATTATTTCATTTATTTATTTATTGTATTGGATGATTTATTTATTTGTTTTCACATGTAATTAATTCTAAACCCTACTTCGACATAATTGACTGCTAATTATATGTCAACCGACTTAGTATTAATTCACATGCTAGGACTAATCTGTGGATGTTGCATTGCATGCATATAATCGACAACATATCAAGTGCAAACGATTTCCCTAATCATTAGTAGAGGCCGCTTGTAACACCCCCTCATACCAAGGTACCTTACCAAGGACTACCCTAGCATGAAAGACTGTTACCATCTCGGTTTCCCATGGTTAGTATATCAAAGTTACCAGTTCCAAACAACCTTTATTAAAGTATAAAAAGTTAGTGATTACATGTTTCCATGACCAAACCAAAGTATAACTGTGAAAGGTCTAACAACTACAAAGAATGCAAGCTAAGTCTCTTGACGGCGGAAGCTACACTCGAGTGATGACTCCCCATGACTATCCCATAGCTAAACATCTGCATTACCTGTCACAATCTGCTCACCATCCCCGAATGGATCACCGAAGGTTTTACAAAACAACAACGGGGTCAGTACCGTTCAATCAAGATAAGACAAACAAATAATGTAACCAGCTGATCATCCTCCACAGTAACTGACTACACACCGAAGTGTGTAGCCCTGCCGGATTACCCATCGCAACAGGTAATCCACTCCGCCGGTGGGGGACCGCAGCCCATCCCCACCAAGTCTAACTCATCAATGAGCGACTATCAATCCCTGTCCCTTAATGTGCACATCCCCTCCTGTGACGGGTTCCACAGAGGGCGAACTAGGGTGTGAAGCCACTACCGCAAGTGACTCCACCACAATCACACACACCACGGCATCACAGCTGTCACAACCGTCACAACACGACCACATCACCACCGTCACCACAACACCTATACTCCGATGATTAGCAGATAACAACAATTACAAAACAAACACAATCTTAATCAATCAACAGTAACTGATTAGGGGAAACCCTACCTTTTCGATATCCGCTATGCTACAATCAATCATACAAATGCATAACAAATACCATATCGTCACCTACAACAACAATAACATAATTCCAATTACCACATGCCAAAACCCTTTTCCCCCAAATCACAAATTGGGCAAAACCCTAAAAGACAAATTAATGGAACTTACGAAATTAGAAGTTTACCGACACAATCGACGCAAGGAAAGATGAACTAGACTTACGAACGATCCACGCAAATGAGAGAGAGATTTGAAGAGGATTAGAGTTACGTTGTGTAGTTTAGGTTTTGTAAAATGAATAGAAACTGTTAAACGCGTCTTAATATAACTCCAATTCTTTCTAAATCAACCGCGGAAAATATTACCCGTCAAACCGGATACTCGGTCGAGTATAGAGTATACTCGGCCGAGTACCCTTTTCTTGGTCGAGTATTCAACATACTCGGCCGAGTGTTCCTGGGCAGTAGCCAAACAGGCTACACGACACACTCTACTCGACCGAGTAGGCCATAATCGGTCGAGTATCAGCCTATAAAATCCGTAGTATTTTAGTCTTCCCTCCTTAAAAAGAACTTCGTCCCCGAAGTTCCAACCCAACCTATAAAACCTGGACACTTAACACTCAGTCTACCAACCACACTTACTTCCACAATATGGCTCACGATATCGTCTCAACTACAACATAATCTCTCAATGCTAACTCCATAGTACTATTGGATACCCACAACATAAGTGTTGCCAACTCGGTCTTACTCCATAACGCTCACTAGAACACTCAATACCAAGACAATCCATCAGACAAGATCAACCATCAAAACGGAATGTTACATTCTACCACCCTTAAAATGAACTTCGTCCTCGAAGTTTACTCACACTCGTAAACATCAAACTACTACAAGTACTGCCATTAACTGTAATAAGATCAACCACAACACGAATCCATTCTTTATTCTACACCAACACTTAAACTTCCAATTGTACCATAACATGTACAACCATCAAACTCCCTTGTCGCACCAGTACTAGGACCTTTGCTATACTTCCTATAATCCTCATTACTACCACATGACAACGATAACCCACTATAACCTCAACACCTACAACCATTCCTATATCCAGTACTCTCTTTCTCTAACAGTTCTCGTGCCTCCACTTATTCTGTACTCCCATAACATATATCATAAAATCCTCAGTATAACCACTACTCCATCTCTTCTACATTACCACAAAATGACATACTTCTATATACATATACACTCATCTCCACAATCTTATCTCACAATCCTCAATTGTTACACATACTCCCATTAGCTTTTCAAGTTCATCTCTTCTATTACCACAAAACTCACCCTTGACTTGACATGATACTAAGTCGTAAAACTCCGTACTCACTGTCCCAAGAAAAGGTGCTAAACCACATGTAGTTTCAGTTCAATACCACACATGCTCCACAATTTCTTTCCACAACTATGTCCACCAATGCCTCATCTAACACAAGATCAAAAGTACTCCAACAACCTCTCAAAACTGTGTCCCATTAACAGAATATTACTTTACCAAGACAACAACAGAACCATAACCAACTCACTTTTATATCATACTCTATTCTCACTCCCAAGCCGACACTGGTAAGAAACATCAGGAAACAAAACAACGGTCTATATGCCCCGACCGACACTGACAGGAAATAGAAGTAAACAAACAACAATCTATGACAACACGAAAAAAATACTCGTATCACAACACGAATTACCGTGCACAGTGCACAACAACCACATCAATAGTCATCGCAACTTTTACAATCTCATAAAACTGACTCAGCACAACTTTCTTGACCACAGGGCTTTCTTAAAACTGCTCTACCAGATCACGACGCAGCATATTAGACGGGATCAGAAATACCAACCTTATGAATATCTTCCACACCATGACTCTTGAGGCCGGAACCTCACACCATTACTTATAGATATCATACATACACATATAAGTATAACATATGACGCGAAACACATATATAACGACTCGTATCTATCACGCCACACCATTACTCGTGAGGCCAGAACCTCACACAAAGTTTTACACACCTCACGGACCCATAATCGAATCTAACTAGCCAATCCTGATCACGTAAGTTACCACTTGATAATGAATACCTCTCATTCGGACTTAACTCAGGTGCCCTTCATAACATATCCTCTCATACACACAATTATCACCACCCGGCGGACGTAGCCAAATCATCAGTACCCAACTTCTAGCGAACACCTCATATATCCACCTCTTATACTCCCTCACAACCATACATACTGATCAGTCTCAACAAAATAAACCCCATTAGGACAACTAACTTTCTAGTGATAACAATACGGCACCAACACCCTTTCATGTGACCGCTCTCTCACTATCACTTCTTTATACAACAGTTTATTTCCTATTTTGGTTGTCATCCTACATAACGAGCATCATATCCATCAATAAAATTTTCCTCTACATTATTCCCAATTCTATCCTTGATCGTATCGTCACCTAACTCTCCACCAAAATCTCAGATCGTGCAAACACTCTACAAGCTTCTGATTACCTTAATACCTCGAGACTCACGGCTAACACGTCGTCATGTACTCCTATATAACCATTAACTCACACCCTCTACTGAGGCTATCGTACATTTCCGTAATTTCTTACTTACTTCCACCCCTCTTTCCCCCTTTTCACATAGTAATACCAAGTAATAATTCACCTCCTTCCTCTTTCTACCTAACTCTTTAGTAATTTGTTTATTTTCTCGTAGCTCCACAACCTTAATTCCATTAATTCATATCAATATCTTATCATTCTTACTTATCATTTATCCTCTCTCATCTTGCTTCTCTCTCACCCTTGTCACCATCAAGTCTACATACTAATGGTACCTCTTCAATTAGTCGTATCTCCCTTTCGTATCTCTAGAAAAACCAAAAACTTACCTCATACCGATAATTTCCCAAGGAATTACATAATATGCTCACCTCTAGATATTCCAAATTCCCAAACTCGACCACTATCTACCCATCGCGGCATAACTCGATCTCACTATACACCATTCGTTTCCATCTCTCTATAGCGACCTTTTATCACATACATCCTTAGCCAACTCAATCCTAACCGTCTCTCTCCATAAATCCTTACACATACCACTATGTCACTATTCATATCCCTCATCTCAATCTTTCATTCTCACGTTTTCTTTACACTTACATCATCCTTGCCCATATATACTTACTTTTATATTACTCAACACACGCCTATATCACTCACCATATCTCACAAAACATCCTCTTCACCTCGATTAGCTCATTAGTCTTCCCTTTCCTTTTTCCACTATATCTCACAACCAGATTAACATATGTCTTTCTTATCCAACACATATACCTCATAAGCCGGCATTCTCCCTATCATAGCATTTGGTAACTTACGTACCAAGACCGTCACATATATAAAAGAATGCGTTAAGACTCAAAACATACGTGTATACATACCCCACGGCTCAAAACAAATGTAAGAACATAGCCACCGACTCAAAATTAAGGTGAAAATATAGCCACCGACTCAAAATGGTCGCCCACTGAGGTACTCGGTTGAGTACGTGGCATACTAGGTCGAGTACGTCTCCCAAGTCTTTGCGGTAGCTCCAAACAACTCTCCCCAGGTTCATTTTATTTAGACTCCCTAAGTTCATTGGATTAATTAGTTTTAAGTGCCAGAATCTTTGGCTCTGATACCACTTTGTAACACCCCCTCATACCAAGGTACCTTACCAAGGACTACCCTAGCATGAAAGACTGTTACCATCTCGGTTTCCCGAGGTTAGTATATCAAAGTTGCCAATTTCAAACAACCTTTATTAAAGTATAAAGAGTTAGTGATTACATGTTTCCTAAACCAAACCAAAGTATAATTGTGAAATGTCTAACAACTACAAAGAATGCAAGCTAAGTCTCTTGACGGCGGAAGCTAGACTCAAGTGATGACTCCCCATGACTGTCCCATAGCTAAACATCTGCATTACCTGTCACAATCTGCTCACCATCCCCGAATGGATCACCGCAGGTTTTACAAAACAACAACCGGGTCAGTACCGTTCAATCAAGATAAGACAAACAAATAATGTAACCGGCTGATCATCCTCCACAGTAACTGACTACACACCGAAGTGTGTAGCCCTGCCGGATTACCCATCACAACAGGTAATCCACTCCGCCGGTGGGGGACTGCAGCCCATCCCCACCAAGTCCAGCTCATCAACGAGCGACTATCAATCCCTATCCCTTAATGTGCACATCCCCTCTAACGTGAGCGTGTCGTTGTACACCCAATCAAAACACATTTATAATACTCAACAAACAACTAGTTAGTGGTAGGTCGAGGTCGATCCATGGGACGGTGTGCTTTGGGTTCTAAGTCTATCTATCTCAATTTATGCTAGTGTCACAATTTGTTTGTGTTTGTAGTTGTGTTCTAGACTAATGAAAGCAATAAAGTAAACAAACAATAAAGCAAATAAAGGTGTAAACAAGTATTAAAGATGACTAGGATATCATGGGGTCATAGGGGATTCATGGTGTTGATCATACAAATATGTTTACAAAGTTGCAAACAATTAATGGTGTGGAGGAATCGAGTTGGTTTATGTCTTACGGTTCATAGGAAGAGTTGGGTCCCGGAGCCGAATCGATTAGATTGTACAACACCTACAAGTCGACTTACTTTCCTCCTATTCAACTTCTATGCATGGTCTAACAAGACTCGAGTTGGTTTGTATCTTACAAGTCTTGTTGAGTAGATAAGAGATGGGTAAAAATGCAAGGATTCATAGGCTTAGCATTTCATCAAACATAACATGTGCATAAAGTTGAGATCACAACAAGCAAGCAATTTGATTATGAAAATATATTAGATTAAGCATGACTAATCCCTTGTTGGTTTCCCCTAATTACTCACTAATCCTAGTTAAGAGACTACTCACTTATTATCATGGTAAACATGTCATTGATGGTGTCAATCATCACAACAAGTGTAAACATGATAAGAGAATGAGAAAATAAACAATAAAGAGTAAAGGGTAAAAGAATTATACCAACTTAAGATGATCCAAATATTAAAGCAAAGAATAATAGAAGAAACTTGATTGATTGATGAAGAGTTGTCAATTCTCCAATAATAACCCAATAATATTCAATTACCGAAAAGTAACAAACTTGAACAATAATTAAGAAGAGATTAATGTGTATTTTGTGGAAAGATTGAAGAGTAATCTATTCTAATCTACTCCTAATCTAATCTAAGAAGAACTTCTAATGTGGAAGCCCCCTTTGATTATCATCAAAATGGGGTATTTATAGTAGTGCTTCATTAGGTTAACTAAGGCTAAACTAGTAATTAACATTTGTGAGTTCTAAGTAGGGAATCGCTAGTCTTTCGGAGAGATGGGCATCTCAGCTGAAGACGCCACGATCCGCTCGTCCATGAGGGGAATCTGCTCGGATTGTTGCAGGGGTGGACGAGCGGCTTTGGAGCTGGGACGCTCGGATTGTAGCCCTTTTGGACGAGCGTCTTCTTCCCTTCGACGCTCGGATTCTTTGGTAGAGTGTTTCTTTTCGCGAATTTCTTATTCTTGTAATGTTGGCCTTCGGTTCATGCCTTTCCTTCAATACTCGTTCAACCAAGATTGCCAATGTCCTTCCAAATAAGCTCAAGAGACGGGAATTTCCGCCTAATTGTCTCCTTTCCTACAAAACATATAAAATGCACTAGGAAAGCAAATAGGAAGGATTTGACGGATAAAATGGTCATGAAATGTTATAAAAGTATGCAAAATAGGTTCAATTAGGGGACTAAATGTGCGCCAATAATAGTCACATCAAATATCCCCAAACCGAACCTTTATTTAAAGAGGTGACAAAAACTGGACCATTATTTAAACTAACATACTAATATAGCCGATGTGAGACAATTAGCGGGTCTCACTCCGCCCCTTCAACTCACAACAAGAAAACCATGAGGTAGGATGCCTTCTTGCAAGGCAAGGTGGGTCTTGCCAAAATGGTGACACATCCAAACATTAAGCACACAAAATCAAGTAATGGATGCATCTACAAAAGAATAGCCACTTTCCTAATCTAAGTGGCGGAAATTATCTAAAGGGGAAGCAATTCAAGGGTAAACACTCCTTCATAGATGCAATTTCTTCAAACTACTAAGCCTAGAAGGATACCAATAAATCACCTCCAAATTGTGTCAAGCTAGGGTACCTTTGTCCTCAATCGTTAAATGCTTTTGTCAAGAGTAGACTCCCTATGGTGTTAGAAACACAGGAGGATCGCGGAATTCCCCTTCTTGCCTAGACAAGAAGAAGGGTCGTCCCCTCTCTACCATGCACAAAAATGGATACGATGGATAAGGGATTGATAGTATTTGAGTTTCATTTGGGAGTTTGCATTTGTTGTTGTTTTTCCCCCCAATTTCTTGTGGCATATAACATTCGAGAACACTTTCTTTTTGCCATTTCTTTTGATTTTTGGCAATTCAATACTTGACAACTTTTCAACTTTTTGCATTTTCTTTTGAACATTTTCAAAGTCACCCCAATTAGTAACGAGGGTGCCTTGTATTTGAAGCATAGGAGTTTTCATTTTTGTTACTCCTCTTTTCTTTTGATGCAATTTGCAAACTTTTTCTTTTCTTTTCTTTTCTTGAACTCAAATTTGAACAATTTTTGTGCCCATTCCCTTTGATGAAAAAAATGTATGGTAGAACATGGCTGAATGATGGTTGTGTGGGAATTATCTGTATGCTTCCCTTTAATTATAAGGATTATAACGAATTTATTATGATGATAACTAGTCATAAAAGAAAATTACATAAACAAAATAGAGAGATTATGAAATCAACCTTCGGTCCTAGCAAAATTGGCCTAAGAACAATATCGCAATGATATTCACCTATCAGTTGCACCCAAAATGATATGAGATATGCCTTTGTTCTTTGCTAGAATCGATCCCCAATTTTCTGTAAATTATTTAGGGTTTTATGTTTTTGTGTTTTGATGAGAGGCAAGATTAGGTTAGAATTAGGGTAGAAGAAAATTGATCTCCCTACTCCTCTTATTCTCACCGAAAAAGAGAAGTCCAGGGGAGATATTTTCTCCCTAATTTCGGCCCATATAACCGAAAATAAGAGAGATTATTTTCTCTTTTTTTTTCGGTTTTTCTACTTAGCAAAAATAAGGAGATTAAATCTTCTTATTTTGCTAGTATACAAAATGTATAAAATGTATTATTTATAAATTGTCATTTATATAATTCCCTATTAATATGTCTACACACAACAGCTTGCAGTGGATTTATTAATGCCGGTCTGTGACAATATCGTATAAAATATACTTTAATTATAAATATCGCATATTTATAGCTTATTAAATATAACCGATTACATTTAATTACGAATTAACATATTAATTCGTTCAAGATAACATTATATACATTTATTAAATATAACTTATTATATTCAATTTACGAATTGACAGTTAATTCGTCTCAGCTAATATTATTTAATCGGCATTAAATAATCGTCTCATCAACACGTTGACTAACTGTTTAGTCATATAAGGCATCAATGTGATTACATTTCCATAATCACATCTCTCAAACACATCCTTTAGGTGTGACTTTTAGGGACCAGTTGATTACCGCCATTAGTATAATAATAACGTCAAACTTTCTAGCAAGCCAACCGTTATTAAGTAATCGTTAATCAACTGATAAAATACGAAGTATACCCTTGTGAACCTATAAGAGATTTATAAATGTTATCACACTAATTGTGGAGGACACAAGCTCCAACAAACTCCCACTTGTCATCACAAGTGTATGTGCGATAACCGATTCTCATATCCTAAAATTTCTCCCACTCAATGTAAAACAATTTGCAAAATCCGTATTCACAAAGGTCGTATTTTACAAGTGATCTGTATCAAGAGTGGTTTCTCCGACTAGAGAGTAACTTAACTGATAAACGAATCATCATTTGAGCATGGCCATGCATTTCAGTTACAACTCCTCGAGTGGCCCGTAGAAATAACTATACCTGATAAGGGTTGGATATTTTCTTCAACTCGAATCCTGCAGATGTAAGCACAGTATGAAATGACCCGGAAAAAATCTACTTAGTCTCCAGTTACGGCAGACCATGAGAAACAAACCAAAGTCACCCAAAAACTGCCTTAATCTCAAGAGACAGTCGATAGTCAAAAGAATCGACTCTAGGAACACAATGGATGTCCTATCCACGGCCTGGCACCGAATGTTTTTTAATCATTTAGGACTCCATTACGTTGTCACAAAAATAATTGTCCTACGAGGTATCGTCATAACTCGTATTTGTGATCGATCAGCCAACTGATTGACTTATGGCTCGTTGAACCCACAATCAATCGACTGCACAATATAATAACCAGAGTTATCAGCTCATTTGGGCGATTACGGACCAAAACAAAATATAATGTAATTCAGTTTACTTTGTGGCGTTCAATGTTGTCAGTACAATTCACATGAAAAACAAAATATTATATTAAAACGATGATGTTATAAATACTATATGAAAAAGATAATGTATCAAATTCATAATCAACTACAACAACTCAGGAACACGTTTAATTCCCATGGAAATAACGTGCCCTTCATGCTTATCAAAATTCAACGGTTTAGTGAGAGGATCCGCGATGTTGTCATCCGAAGCTATCTTGTCAATCACTATCTCTTCTTGCTCCACGTAATCACGGATCAGGTGAGTTTTGCGATGTACATGTTTAGATTTGTTGCTAGACTTTGGCTCCTTAGCCTGGAAGATGGCACCTCTATTGTCACAATAGATGGTGATCGGGTCATTCGAACAAGGAACTATCGTAAGTCCTTGTAAGAATTGGCGCATCCATATAACTTCCTTAGCTGCTTTCGAAGCGGCATAGTACTCGGATTCAGTGGTAGAATCTGCTACAACACTCTGTTTGGAACTCTTCCAGCTGACCGCAGCACCATTAAGAGTGAAGACGAACCCGGAGTGATATTTTGAATCAACTCTATCCGTTTGGAAGCTAGCATCTGCGTAACCGATTGCGCATAGCTTAGTATCGCCTCCATAAGTCAATACCCTATCCTTAGTCCTCCGTAGGTACTTGAGGATGTTTTTAACAGCTATCCAGTGTGTTTCACCATGATTCTTTTGGTACCGACTCGTCATACTCATTACATATGCCACGTCTGGACGTGTGCATATCATGGCATACATGATTGATCCTATTGCAGATGCATAAGGAACACGACTCATGCGCTCAATTCCTTCAGGCGTCGTGGGTGACTGAGACTTGCTCAACTGCATCCCAGACGTCATAGGAAGGTTCCCCTTCTTGGAGTTAGCCATACTAAACCTCTCAAGAATCTTATCCAAATAAGACTCCTAAAGTGATAACGTCCATCGTGATCTATCTCGGTAGATACGGATTCCCAATATGCGTTGTGCCTCACCCAGATATTTCATCTGGAAATGGTTCTTCAACCATCCTTTAACCGAAGATAAGAGAGGAATGTCATTCCCAATCAAGACTATGTCATCGACATACAATATCAAGAAAACAATCTTGCTCCCACTCGACTTGATATATAAGTATGGTTCCTCGATCGATCGAGTGAAACCATACTCTTTTATCACCTGGTCGAAACAATGATTCCAACTCCGAGAAGCTTTCTTAAGTCCATAAATGGAACGCTTAAGCTTGCATACTTTCTTAGGATGTTCAGGATCTATGAAACCTTCGGGTTGAACCATGTACAACTCTTCCTCCAAATAACCGTTTAAGAAGGCGGTTTTCACATCTATTTGCCAAATTTCATAGTCATGAAATGCGGCAATTGCTAAGATTATCCGAATGGAACGTAGCATGACTACAGGTGCAAAATCTCATCATAATGCAATCCGTGCACTTGAGTGAAACCTTTTGCCACTAGTCGTGCCTTATAGGTATCTGGTTGCGCGTCTACAGAATGCTTTATTTTGTAAAGCCATTTACAATGTAGAGGTTTTACCTTATTAGGTAAATCAACAAGATCCCATACGTCATTCTCATACATGGAGTCCATCTCGGATTGCATGGCTTCGAGCCATAGCTTTGAGTCGGAACAGGCCATAGCACCTTTATAGGTAGCGGGTTCATTATTCTCTAGGAGCAAAACGTCATTCTCCTCGACCATACCAATGTATCTGTCCGGAGGTTAGAGACTCTACCCGACCTCCTAGGTTCCTCAGGAATATTAACCGTATCATCAGTTGGAGGAACTTCTACCTCCATCTATTCCTCGGTTGTTGGTTCTTGAATCTCCGACAGGTCGAAGGTTCTATTACTTGTCTTGTTCTCGAGAAATTCTCTCTAAGAACGTCGCACTAGCCGCAACAAAAACTCGATGTTCGGTAGGCGAATAGAAGTAATGACCACACGTTCCTTTTGGATAACCTATAAAGTATGTCTTGACCGATCGCGGGCCGAGCTTATCCTCGTGTCTCTACTTGACATAAGCCTCGCAGCCCCAAAACCCAATAAAGGACAAGTTAGGGACCGTTCCCTTCCACATTTCATATGGGGTCTTGTCGTCAGCTTTAGTCGGACGTCGATTAAGTATAAGAGCAGCTGACAAAAGAGAAAAACCCCATAATGAATCAGGCACTACCGTGTGACTCATCATGGATCGAACCATATCAAGTAAGGTTCGATTTCTCTGTTCGGACACACCATTCAATTGAGGTGTTCCAGGTGGAGTTAAAAGCAAAACGATTCCACAGTCTTTCAGGTGTTGATCAAACTCATTTGAAAGATATTCGCCACCCCGATCTGAACGGAGTGCTTTAATCTTTCTACCAAGTTGGTTATGTACCTTATTATGGTATTCCTTGAATTTCTCAAAGGACTCACTTTTATGCTTCATTAAGTAGACATATCCGTATCTACTCAAATCGTCCGTGAAAGTGATAAAATATCTATAACCATCTCTAGCGGTAATTGACATAGGTCCACATACGTCCGTATGTATGAGTCCTAATAGGTCACTAGCGCGCATTCCAACACCTTTGAAGGAAATTCGAGTCATCTTGCCAATGAGACATGATTCACACGTGCCATATGTAGAAAAATCGAATGCGGGAATATTCCCATTATCGACGAGTTTCTTCACGCGTTTTTCATTTATGTGTCCCATTCGACAATGCCATAGATAGGTTTGATCTTTGTCACCAACCTTTAATTTCTTATTATTCACGTGTAATACTTCTGTAGTTTGATCTAAGATGTAAATTCCATTTATGGAAACTACTTTGCCATAAATCATTTCATTGAAAGACAAAATACAGCTATTATCCTTTATTAAAAATGAAAAACCGTCCTTATCAAGTATGGAAACTGAAATAATGTTCTTAGACAAACTGGGTACATAGTTACAGTTATATAAAAATAACTCAAAACCACTAGGGAGTTGGATTACGTATGTTCCCTTCGAGACTGCAGCAACTCTAGCTCCATTCCCGACTCGCAGGTCCACATCAACCTTTCCGAGAGGTGTGATGTTTCTTAGGCCCTGCAAATGATTACACAGATGAGAACCACAACCAGTATCAAGTACCCAAGTTATGAAACTTACATGGTTAATATCAATCAATTCAATATAAGATGACATACCAACAGGATCGAAACGGTCTGCTTTTATGTCCTCACGGTACACGGGACAGTTCGTCCTCCAATGTCCAATCTTGTGACAATGGTTGCACTCAATGTCACCGCCCTTGCTCTTTGCCTTGCCCTGTGAGCCACTAGTCTCACCAGGCCCACTCTTACCGTTTCCTGGCTTTTTAAACTTTGGCTTACCTACAGCTAGGTCACCCGGAGCTTTGCCCTTACCTTTATTCTTGTTGGAAATCGTGAGAACATCCTGCTTCATGCTCCCACTCAATTTCATATCCTTCTCGGTCTGTACGAGAAGTGAGTGTAGCTCATCAGGACTTTTATTTAAGTCATTCATGTAGTAGTTCGCTCTGAAAAGGGAAAAACCATCATGAAGAGAATGAAGCATTCGGTCAATGACTATGCTCTCACTGATTTTGCAATCAAGTTCCTCCAATTTCTCGACATTCTCAATCATGTTAAGAATGTGTGGGCTAACCGGTTGGCCTTTTTGGAGTTTCGCATCAAAGAAGCGACAGGTATGCTCATAAGTAACGATTCTTGGTGCTTTTGAGAACTCGTTAGTAAGCGTGGTGAAAATCTTGTTTGCACCTTGGGCAATGAAGCGTCTCTGCAAAATGGTTTCCATTGCAAAGATTAGTACGTTCTTTATCGCACCCGCTTCCATGACGAAATCACTATAAGCAAGTGACTCGTTAACTTCTGCATTGGGGCCTGGGTTTACCGGTATTGGCTCCGTTAAATACTTGAGCTTACCGTCGGCAATGGCAGCATTCCGTAGTGCTGCCTCCCAGTCCGCAAAGTTGGACCCATCATTCTTCAGTTGTGTGAACTGATTCATGTTGTCCATAAAATCTTTAAGCCAGGACTCGCGTCCAAGTGTGGCACTCGGCATTGGGATTTCGTTATTTTCCACCATTTGTTTGTAAAGTATTATCAAAATAAACGTATTCTACACTGCGAAAAGAAGAATAAAATAATAAGCATATGCATCGTTATGATTTTAAGTCTTAATGCAAAACTGTTATAAACGAAGACTCATGCATTTATACAATTGAACTCCCTCAAGAATTATATAAATGATCCCAAGACTCAATTATCTGCAAATTGATAAACCAACCTTTTGGATAATTCTACTGTTAAAATTCTTGGTCGATAATTTTCTGTAAATTCTATCTTTAGTCCATCATAATCACGAGAAACTCTTCGGACTATAATGTTGAGATAAACTAAGTCAACACAAACTACTTACCCAACATAGAAGGGGTCATATTATGCCTACTGACGAAGAAGGGATTCATAGTTGTTTGCCCTTATAAAGACTAGTCTCAATTTCCGTTTAAGAGGAAGATCCCATCATCTTCATTTTAATTCATTTTAAGTGAACTAATATCTAGCATGCGTGAATGAATAAACTACGGTGATGGCTTAAACTGAGTGACATCTGTATGTCTATGAAAACTAACATACAATCTATATGAGTCAATTTTCATGCATTTTAGTACGTGGTTTGGTTTAGGCGTATTATGATGCATAAACTATCATGTGAAAGAAAAGTAATAGGAACGAAAACGTAAAAATAATAAAAAGTCCTAGTGTGGCCTATCTATCAAAATGAACATAAGTACAACTTTGGAATCCATCCTCGGACCCAAGAAGCTTGTCTTGATGTTCCATCTTGATCCATGTAGCGGGAGTGAGCTCCAATCTCCATCTATAGTCTTCTCAAAAATACAATTTAAAATTACATAATAAACCTATTTACATTCTAATTTCAAAACCGTAATAAATAAAGAAAACCAAACGGAGATACGAGATCTCAAATTACATTAAAAATTATGTTTCCATCATTACGAAAACATAACTTGATTAAGGCCACACTAGGTATTACAAATTACAACCGATTGCAAAAATACGTAAATAAATCCATTCAACGATTCATTCAACTAAAAAAAATGCATCAACTAAAAAAAATTAAACATGCAAGACATAATTCCTTAATTATGTAGATTAATTTCCCAAACCACCTATTTAAATGATCAAATTAAGTGACAATTCCTCAATTACTCACATTAATTTTAATCTTAATTCACATTGAACTTGTAATATGAATTTAATCCAACATTATTTTAAACCTCTTTAAAATAATTAGGTATCTTAATTAGTGAACTTTTTCACAACAAACTATTATACAAAATATAGGAATGATGTATAGTAATAATCATTGGCCAAAATAAACAAAAAATTTTTTTTTTTTTAAATATTGCTCACGGAATCAAGCCAAAATAACAAAAAAAACAGATTTTTTTTCTTTGGCTCTCGACAAAAACAAAAAAAACAGCAATCACCCTTTTTTTATTTCGGCAATTACAAAAAAAAAACCAGAAAATACATTTTCCCTTTTTTTTCTCGGCATAACAGTAAAAGAAAAAAATAACAGAATTTTTTTTTTCTTTTTGGCTCGGCAAAAATGCCCTAAAACAAAAATTAAGATGAAGAAAATCGTTTATAGTTGCTATTAGAACAAGATTAGCATATGAATTAATGAAACATGATTAACCGTATATGCCAAAAAAACTATATAGCAAAAACAATTTTTTTATATCATTAACATGACGATTTCCATTTACATTTTAACTTAATCTTCATTAAATCAAACATCTACCAATTCTTCATATAATCATTTTAACTGATTAAAACAACAATATGAAAAATCAATATGGAAATATAACATCAAAAAGAAGAACAAAAAACCGGCTGGGAAAAAAAATCTCCTTGGCAAAAAAATTTTTTCAGCCGTATGTTTTTTTTTTCTTTTTCTATTCAACAATTTTGTTTAAATACAATTTATGAAAATCATCAAAAATAAAATTCGTGGCCTTGGCTCTGATACCACTTGTGGAAATTATCTGTATGCTTCCCTTTAATTATAAGGATTATAACGAATTTATTATGATGATAACTAGTCATAAAAGAAAATTACATAAACAAAATAGAGAGATTATGAAATCAACCTTCGGTCCTAGCAAAATCGGCCTAAGAACAATATCGCAATGATATTCACCTATCAGTTGCACCCAAGATGATATGAGATATGCCTTTGTTCTTTGCTAGAATCGATCCCTAATTTTCTGTAAATTATTTAGGGTTTTGTGTTTTTGTGTTTTGATGAAAGGCAAGATTAGGTTATAATTAGGGTAGAATAAAAATGATCTCCCCACTCCTCTTATTCTCACCGAAAAATAGAAGTCCAGGGGAGATATTTTCTCCCTAATTTCGGCCCATATAACCGAAAATAAGCGAGATTATTTTCTCTTTTTTTCGGTTTTTCTACTTAACAAAAATAAGGAGATTAAATCTTCTTATTTTGGTAGTATACAAAATGTATAAAATGTATTATTTATAAATTGTCATTTATATAATTCCGTATTAATATGTCTACACACAACAGCTTGCAGTGGATTTATTAATGTCGGTCTGTGTCAATATCGTATAAAATATACTTTAATTATAAATATCACATATTTATAATTAGCTTATTAAATATAACCGATTACATTTAATTACGAATTAACATATTAATTCGTTCAAGCTAACATTATATACATTAATTAAATATAACTTATTATATTCAATTTACGAATTTACAGTTAATTCGTCTCAGCTAATATTATTTAATCGGCATTAAATAATCGTCTCATCAACACGTTGACTAACTGTTTAGTCATATAAGGCATCAATGTGATTACATTTCCATAATCACATCTCTCAAACACATCCTTTAGGTGTGACTTTTAGGAACCAGTTGATTACCGCCATCAGTATGATAATAATGTCAAACTTTCTAGCAAGCCAACCGTTATTAAGTAATCGTTAATCAACTGATAAAATACGAAGTATACTCTTGTGAACCTATAAGAGATTTATAAATGTTATCACACTAATTGTGGAGGACACAAGCTCCAACAGGTTGCATGGTTTCAAGGGCCACCTTGGAATAAACGGTAGCCAAGGAGTTATCACACCACAAGGTACTCTTGACTAGGCCTTAATCCATGGGTCAAAGGATACTATCATGACACATCCTAGGGTTTTTTACAAGTATTCTAACAAGCAAAGTCTTAAGAAGAAAAAGTATCTACAAGGGCCTTATATACACTTGTCAAGTTTCCCAAATAGATGCTTTCACAAAATTTTTCTAACATGCAATTATATGCCATGATGCAACTAACATATATACAACTTAATGCATATGCTTCTACCAACTAGTATGCCAAATAATCTAAATGCAAGTCCTATAATCACATTGTTTATACCGCATAAATCAAAATAAAGCAACATAGTCATTAACATAAAGAAGAAAAAGGACATTGGAAAGATCATACCATGCGGTCTTCAATATCCTCATGTCTCGGATGTGGCGTAGTCAATAAATGTGAACAAGGATGAATAAACATAATATATACAAGACTATACTACAAAGGAAATGAACATGTTTTTGGATTTTCAATTTTTCAAATTTTTATGGTTTTTGATTTTATGAAATAAAAAGACATGTTTTTTTGTATTTTTCAAAAAATTTCAATTTTTATGTATTTTGGAATATAAATTCCCATCTCTCACTTTATTTTGGACATTGTCCTCAATGTACATGTAGGAGTAGGAATAAAAAAGAAAGTATATGTTTTTTGGATTTTTAAAGTTTTATGGAAATTGAAGTGCAAATGCAATGTCATGAATGAATGCATGCTCTAACTAAATGCAATTCTATATGACATATATAACAAATGAATGCAATCTACACTATACTAGAAGATGCATGATTTCTAGTAAACTATGGTCACCTATGATCAAACCTCCCCAAACCGATTTAAACACTATCTCTAGTGTAGAAAAGAATAGGATTGGTCATTAGTGACTATGCATGAATTCTAGTCTATATGCAACTAACTTCATGAATCATGTGAGATATATTACACTTATACTATATAAACTAACTAATGTAAATGCAATATAAAATATAATACAAATGCAAGTGAAAGCTAAACTAAATGCAATGTATATACAAAGGCGAGAGGGAGAGAAAAGTATCATACAAATGGAGGTGATGAGGTAGACATCTTTCGCTCGTCATCATCATCTTGAGGGTAGCCATACCGGTGAGAACTTCCTCCTTGGCCATACCCTCCTCCTTGGCTAGAATGCCCTCCGCCTTGACCACCAAGATTCCAGGCTTGGTCCCCTTGATTAGGGAACAAAAGGTGTGGTTGGGCCCAAGAGGGCCGAGGGCCATTAGGGTCAATATACCCTTGTTGTGCCATTTGATAGTATTGGAGATAAAGGGCCAAGTAGTTGTCGACCTTCCCTTCATGCACCTCGAGATCAACTCTATTCATAAGGTTCATCAGGTCATTAATACCCGGGGTATCGGGGATTTGCGGCTCGAATTGCGTATAAGGAGTAGGGTACGGTGGGATGGGCACATAGGAAAGTGGGGGAATAGGCCTTGCCGGTATTGAAGTTGTATCGCCTCGTCCCCTGAACATTTAGATAGGATTCAAGGAATGTTAAATCAATGAGAGTGCACCTATCTTATTCATATCTCCCATTGATGGTGCCGGCTACGAAACGTTCGGTGATCCGAATCACCGGACGTTGGATAGCGAAGGTATAGCACTGTTTTTGGTGGATGAAATCCCTCCCGGAAATAGCCTTCCAAAGTAGGTCCACATAAGAATCGGCGGGTTTGTCGGTATAGTCGGTTGGTACAACAAGACCGAAAATGTGAGCAAATTGATCAAGTGTGAGGCTATGGTCGAGGTTGCACAACCGGAACTCCATGCTCACGTTGGTTCGAGTGTTCGTGACAATACGGAGGCTACTCAAAAATTCCAGGGTGAGACTAAGGTACGTCTCCTCATGGGCATGGAATAATTTTCCAATCCCTAAGCCATCAAAGAACATTTCGGTGTGGTACCTTATCTCAAGGATTTCTAACATCCTAGTATCGATAAACTGAGTGGGTTCATAGTGCTTACCTAGCAACTCGACGAACTTTTTACGGTGGGCATCGGAGGTGAAGAGTACCTCCGGGAAGTACTCAAGTTGCTTTATCCCTCCTCTCATGATGGGGCGGAAGTTCCTTGGCGGCATCCTTGCTTGTGGGGATGAAGAGGATGAGCCCTTCCGTTTCCTAGCGGCGGATTGAACAAGTTTCTTAGCCTTGCCCTTGATATTCATCATCTTGAATTAGGAAGATTGGGGTTTTGTTGGCTTTTATTGTGAGGGAAGTGTTTTCGGGATGAAGATGAGTGATTTAGGGTTAGATAAGGTGAGGAAATGAGGGAGAAAGGGGGTGTTTTTATAGAAAAGAGGGGTGAGGCGAGCGGACACGGGTGGGGTCTGGGCGTATAATTCGAGAAAAATGCCAGAATCCGAGCGGCTTCCTTGTCGGGACGAGCGTCTTGCCTCAAGTGGTCTAAGCGTCTTACCGAAAATCCGCTCGGATTTCGTTACGGGGACCTTGCATTTTCTGAAGTAGGCGGAAGACGAGCGTCTTCTGTCTTAGACGAGCGTCTGACTTTGGACGAGCGGCTTCTCAAAAATCCGCTCGGATTCTGATACAGTTCCAAAACTTTTCTTCAGGTGCCTTTTAGGACGAGCGTCCAAAATGTAATCCGAGCGGCTTCCCTATGGACGAGCGTCTTCTGCCAAATCCGCTCGGATTTCGATACAGCGCTGAACAGTACCATGATGAAGGCTTTGGACGAGCATCCAGCCCTCGGGACGAGCGTCTTTTCGCCTTTTCTCTTCCTTTTCTTTCTTTTCTTTGCAAAATCATACCCTTACACAAATTTGTTGTTCCTTCTTATCTTTTTCTGAAATTTTGCTTAATAAAAATGTAAGAAAACTCTCTCTCACTACTCTCATGTAAGAAATTAAATAAAAATGCAAAAATCTACAATATTATACAAGGTAAAATTCCAAGAAATATCTTACAAATGGTGGTTTGAGATAGGACTCCACCAAACTAGTTCACATTGTAGAAATTCTTGTCCATAGAGCTCAAGGCTCTTAGTAGAAGATCGAAAGCTTGTGAGCAAGCTCCAAATAAGCACAAGTATGGGTTGCTCCATTTAAACGTGAAATTAGGCCAAGGAAGCTTGCCATAAGTTATTTCTTTCACCTTATCCTTGGTACTAGAGCTTTCCCAATACTTCAAACCAATAAGCCCATGATTCTCGTCAACACTAGGTATGAAGTATGGTTCATATTCGTCCAGAGACTTCCACTCACCACCTTCTCCTTCAATTTTTGTGATGCTGATAGCATTTGGATTTATCAATCTTTCCATGGTGGAAGGAGAATTGTCATGGCTTTGATGATCGAGTTCCTTAGAAGTTGTCATTGTGGGTGCCAAATTTCCACAAGTAGCTTCACGTGCAAGTTTTTCTTTGAGCTTTTCCACCAAGTAGCTTTTGTATTATGCTTTGACCTTTTGAAGAAGGTCCACCATATCCTCTTCAACAATCATTGGCTCCATGGTAGGTGTCAAGTAGTCTTCATGGGAGATAGGGAAAGGACATTCATCTTCATGATAGGATATCTCAAATGTCTCAAGGATAGGTTCCTCAAGTAAGGTGATATTACAAGTCCATCCCTCTCGGTCCTTGTAAGGCACGTATTCTTCATAGGCCCTTTTTATGGTCTCATCATCATTGCTATCTTCATATGAATCATGAATGGGCGCTTCATGAAATTCTTTCTCCACCATCTCAATGTTCACCTTAAAAAACACACCCTCAAACTCACAAAGGCTAAGAGTATTTGGCTTACGCAACCTCGTGTCTTATTCATCAAACATCACACTTTCATACTCACAAGAGCTCAAGGAGATTGGCTCTTCCCATTCTTCATTTTCCATGTCTAAAGTTACTACTTCAAATTTACATTCATGATCAATGTCCAAAGAATGGTGGGGAGTGATTGCTTGGGATTCTTTCATTTGGGCAATTTGAATCTCCAATCCCTCACCTTCGGTAACAATGCCTCGAAGAACATTGTCTCTCTTTTGGCTTTCCTGTAGCATTTGTTTGAAGATGTTTTGTTGATCTCCCATCATTTGGAGAATCACATTTTGAATGGGTTCATTTTCTTGTTGTGGGTAGGTGTAAAAGTGGTTGTATTGTGGCAATTGAAGCTCATTATAAAATGGGTATTGGGTGGGTGGTTGTTGTGGATATTGGATGTGGTGATTTTGGTAGGAAAAATTGGGGTAGTAGTTAGGATTTTCATTATATGAATAATAAGGTAGGTTTGTGTTGACTTGCTCCTCAAACTGCCCATACCCATGGTCATACTCAAAAGATCCACCACATACTCCATGTGTCAAGTCTTGAGCCATCATAGCTACGACAAAGAAACAACTACAAGCATGGAAACTACACAAAAACGGTAAGAACAATCCTTGAGGAACGAGTCCCTCAAGGTGCAAAATTAAAATAGACAAACAAGTAAGAACTTAATCACATAGCACCATCCCCGGCAACGGCGCCATTTTTAACGTGGAGTGATGTCATCGGGTCACATCCAATCAAACACATTTATAATACTCAACAAACAACTAGTTAGTGGTAGGTCGAGGTCGATCCATGGGACGGTGTGCTTTGGGTTCTAAGTCTATCTATCTCAATTTATGCTAGTGTCACAATTTGTTTGGGTTTGTAGTTGTGTTCTAGACTAATGAAAGCAATAAAGTAAACAAACAATAAAGCAAATAAAGGTTTAAACAAGTATTAAAAGGACTAGGATATCATGGGGTCATAGGGGATTCATGGTGTTGATCATACAAACATGTTTACAAAGTTGCAAGCAATTAATGTTGTGGAGGAACCGAGTTGGTTTATGTCTTACGGTTCATAGGAAGAGTTGGGTCCCGGAGCCGAATCGATTAGATTGTACAACACCTACAAGTCGACTTACTTTCCTCCTATTCAACTTCTATGCATGGTCTAACAAGACTCGATTTGGTTTATATCTTACAAGTAAAGTTGAGTAGATAAGAGATGGTAAAAATGCAAGGATTCATAGGCTTAGCATTTCATCAAACATAACATGTGCATAGGTTGACATCACAACAAGCAAGCAATTTAATAATGAAAACATATTAGATTAAGCATGATTAATCCCATGTTGGTTTCTCCTAATTAGCCACTAATCCTAGTTAAGAGACTACTCGCTTATTATCATGGTAAACATGTCATTAATGGTGTCAATCATCACAACAAGTGTAAACATGATAAGTGAATGAGGAAATGAACAATAAAGAGTAAAGAGTAAAGGAATTATACCAAACTTGAGATGATCCAAATAATAAAGCAAAGAATAAAAGAAGAGAACTTGATTGATTGATGAAGGCTTGTCAATCCTCCAATAATAACTCAATAATCTTCAATTACCCAAAAGTAACAAACTTGAACAATAATTAAGGAGAGATTAATGTGTATTTTGTGGAAAGATTCAAGAGTAATCTATTCTAATCTACTCCTAATCTAATCTAAGAAGAATTTCTAATGAGTGCTTCATTAGATTAACTAAGGCTAAACTAGTAATTAACATTGGTGAGTTATAGGTAGGGAATCGCTAGTCTTTCGGAGAGATGGGCATCTCAGCTGAAGACGCCACGATCCGCTCGTCCAGGAGGGGAATTCGCTCGGATTGTTGCAGGGGTGGACGAGCGGCTTTGGAGCTGGGACGCTCGGATTGTAGCCCTTTTGGACGAGCGTCTTCTTCTCTTGGATGCTCGTATTCTTTGGCAGAGTGTTTCTTTTCGCGAATTCCTTATTCTTGTAATGTTGGCCTTCGGTTCATGCCTTTCCTTCAATACTCGTTCAACCAAGATTGCCAATGTCCTTCCAAATAACCTCAAGAGACGGGAATTTCCGCCTAATTGTCTCCTTTCCTACAAAACATATAAAATGCACTAGGAAAGCAAATAGGAAGGATTGGACAGATAAAATGGTCATAAAATGTTAGAAAACTATGCAAAATAGGTTCAATTAGGGGACTAAATGTGCGCCAATAATAGTCACATCACCCTCCCATGACGGGTACCACGGAGGGCGAACTAGGGTGTGAAGTCACTCCCGCAAGTGACTCCACCAAAATCACACACACCACAGCATCACAGCTGTCACAACACCACAACCGTCACAACACGACCACATCACCACCGTCACCACAACACCCATACTTCGATGATCAACAGATAACAACAATTACAAAACAAACACAATCTTAATCAATCAACAGTAACTGAGTAGGGGAAACCCAACCTTTTCGCCATCCGCTATGATGCAATCAATCATACAAATGCATAACAAATACCACATCTTCACCTACAACAACAATCACATAATTCCAATTGCCACATGCAAAAACCCTTTTCCCTCAAATCACAAATTAGGCAAAACCCTAAAAGACAAATTAATGGAACTTACGAAATTAGAAGCTTACCGACACAATCGACGCAAGGAAAGATGAACTAGACTCACGAACGATCCACGCAAATGAGAGAGAGATTTGGAGATGATTAGAGTTACGTTGTGTAGTTTAGGTTTTGTAAAATGAATAGAAACTGTCAAACGCGTCTTAATATAACTCCAATCCTTTCTAAATCAACCGCGGAAAATATTACCCGTCAGACCGGATACTCGGTCGAGTATAGAGTATACTCGGTCGAGTACCCTCTACTCGGTCGAATATTCAGCATACTCGGCCGAGTGTTCTTGGGCAGTAGCCAAACAGGCTACACGACACACTCTACTCGACCGAGTAGGCCATACTCGGTCGAGTACTAGCCTATAAAATCCGTAGTATTACACCGCTATCGAGGCGGGCGAGATTAGGTGTTCATTAAAAGGACTTCCTAATACGTACCCTGACCCCTTACTCTAGATCTCTGTGAACATCCGTGTTCATTGCTATCCACGAGAGTCATTCTTGACATAGAATGCTAAGGGTAACAAGTTCTTAGTGTCTATGTCATTACTTTGTGTCTTGATATGACGCGAAGTATTCGAACAGTTTCCAATTTTCCACAATAAATTGGTGGCGACTCCACAAATGCAAACGCTTGTTTCCCAAGTGCCCCCGTGGGCCCCCCGTGTCCACACCATGCAGCATGAGCGTCCAACAAGTGTAATTCGGGCATCTCCATGAAGGACTTGCAAGGCGTTTATCTTCATTTTAGGAACTTAATCGTTATTTAAGCCCTTAGTTACCCTAATACTTGTACTTAGTATAAATACTCCCTTGTAATAGGAGATTAGCATCAAGTCATAGAGTAGATTCAAAATCAATTTGCCTAATTATATATTAATCCTTCCTTAATTGTTGTTAAAGAATTCTTAGATCTAGTTGGGTAATTTGAAGATTATTTGGGGTTTATTGAAGAATTGACAACTCTTCATTGATCAATCAAGTTCTCTTCTATTATTCTTTCTTTCCCTTTTGTTCATCATAAGTTGGGTACCATTTCTTTACTCTTTGCTTAATTATTGTTTATTGTTTTACTCATATATCATGTCTATTTTTTTTTTTGTGAAATGTGAGATAATATATTAACAATTGACAAAAATTACAACGTATTTCGACTGTGACTAAGACATGCCTTAGCCCTCAAATAAACCTTATCAAACCTAACTCTAACAGCTTTAAAACATTAGAAAACACATTAAAATTCCCCATTTTCTAAACCAAGACAACTCAATTCGACTCTACTGACTCTGCACTCCATGCTTTTTAGAACTCAGCTTTCCTCTTATCCTCCGTTGGACTTCATCCTTGATGACTACAACAACCTTAGAAGGCATACTGAGAGTTGTGTTTACCCTTGTATTGTTGCGTTGGTACCATATATGAGAAAAACAAGCAGACCATACAAGGAAATGGACGTGCTGCTTCAATTTTGCTCCTGTATTGCATCTCCAATCCCCTGCCATATTAACATTTACTCTGAACCCACACCATTGCTCAACTTTATTCAACACTTGTTTGCTATACAGGCAATCAAAAAATAGGTGACTCTGGGTCTCTTGTTCATTGTCACATGTACAACATTTATCATCATGGCTCACTCCAAACTGGAAGAGCTTGGTTTTGACATTCAATCCTTGATTCATCACAATCCATGTGATCATGGAATGCTTGGGATAATTCCATCTATTCCAGGCCAATTGTGTCCATTCTGGTTCAGGCTGTTTAGGTCTCAACCAGTGATAGCCATCAGTAATGGAGTAGCCTCTGCTGGTGCCAGTCCATTGATCATTTGTGTAGCCTGTTTTCATAACTTTCTTCACATTACATATACTCTTCCATGCCCATGAGACATCAGCAGGGGGCACATAGGAGTGTCAATCTTGATGCTTAATGTATACTTGATTTATCCACTTGATCCACAGTCTGTCTGCTTTGCTATAAACCCAGTCAACTAGCTTAGCCACAGTAGCAATATTCCAGGTGTCTGGTCTTTTGATGCCTAATCCACCCTCACTTTTGGGGAGAGTAACCTTATCCCAAGCAATAAGGGGTACTCTGTGGTAATCAGCACTACCATCACAAAGACAGTTTCTACAAACAGCCTCTATTCTCCTAATCACACCTTTAGGGATGATGAACATACCAGTCCAGTAAGAATATAGAGTATTTAACACAGACTTTATGAGAACAAGTCGTCCTGCATAAGAGAGTCTTTTTGCCCCCAGACTCTTTATTCTACTGACCATCCTCTCCACAAGAGCATTACATTCCTTCTGAGGGAGTCTACCAGCTTGGATTGGGACACCAATATATCTGAATGGCATTGTGCCCTCCACAAATCCAGTGGCTTGCTGAATATCCAGTTTAAGAGCATTTGTCACCCCATTGTAGTACACTTCTGAGTTGGTATTGTTCTTAGTTAGACCAGATGCTTTAGAGAAGGAAGAAAATGCCCTAATCAACAACATGATTGATTGAGCATTACCCTTACTGAACATTAGTAAATCATCAGCAAACATAAGATGAGTAAGGATGATTCCTTTGCAAAGAGGATCATACTTAAATAGGAAGTTATCAGTAGCAAATTTAATTATTCTGGTTAAGTAATCCATACACAATGTAAAAATGAGGGGTGAAATTGGATCACCTTGCCTGAGACCCCTTTAATCCTTGAAATAAGCAAAATTGCTACCATTCAAGCTAAGGGAAAAGGAAGTAGAAGTCACACAGGTCATCACTTTTTGAGAGAACTGTACAGGGAAACCAAGTGCTTCTAATAGTTGATCAACAAAGTCCCACTCCACAGTGTTATAAGCCTTTTGCAGGTCAATCTTAAATAGACATCTAGGAGAGACAGCTTTTCTATTATAGAGCTTCACTAAATCTTGGCAAATAAGGACATTTTCAATTATTGATCTTCCTTTGATAAAAGCTCCTTGGTTTTCACTAACAATATCTGGGATTACAAAAGATAATATGTTGCATAAGATTTTGGATATTACCTTATAGATCATATTATAGCATGCTATGGGTCTGAACTTCTTGACAGAAGTAGGCCTATCACATTTGGGGATTAAAGTGAGGTTAGTAGCATTCAATTGTGTAAGCAGTTTCCCAGTGGAAAAGAAATCTTTTATAGCAGCACATATATCTTCACCAATTATCTCCCAACTGTCCTTGAAAAATGCACTGGTGTACCCATCAGGACCAGGGTATTTATCACTAGGGGTATCAAAAAATATCTTCCTGATCTCCTCATTAGTGACTGGTGAGTTCAGAATCTAGCTATGTGCAGGGGAACAACACTTGCCAGTATCAATAACCTGTTGTCTCACCCTGTCTGTAGGTTTCTTACTACCAAGCAAACATTGGTAATAGTACAGGAATGCTTCCTGTATACTTTGACTGTCAGTGCATACCTGACCATGCTGATTTTCAATTTGGATCACCTTGTTCATACTACACCTCTTCTTTATGATGCCATGAAAGTAAGCAGTATTGCTGTCTCCATCCTCCAACCACTTAATTTTGCCTTATGTTGGAGAAAACTATTTCTAGCCTTTTGTAATCCCTTCAACTTTTCTGATATGGCCCTTTCCTGATGAATAAGATCTTCATTCTGAGGATTAAGCTCTATCTTCAATTGAATATCAAGCAGTTCCTTCTCTAAAATATTTGTACTATTTTCTACATCACTGAAACACTCCTGATTGATCTATTTCAAATGAGGCTTTAAAGCTTTTAATTTCTTTACAACAGTAAACGTTTTACAACCTGAGTAGACCCTCTGCCATTCTCCCTGCACTTTACCTATAAAAGAAGGAGCTGAGCCCCACATGTTAAAATATTTAAAACTGGCCTTCCTATTCCCCAATAACTTCATATCACTAACTGTGCACAGACAGTGATCAAATAAACCAGATGGGTAGAAATGAGCCTCCAGATCAGGAAATTGATTCATCCATTCCTGATTGACTAGAAACATGTCCAATCTGCTGTAAAATCGGGTTTGAGGCACCTGCTTATTGCACCATGTATATAATGCACCAATGGATGCAGTGTCAGTCATCCCACAGTGTGACAAATAGTCAATAAACTCATCCATATCTGATTGTTTAGTATTCCCACCAAGTCTCTCATCTAGAGTAATCACAATATTGAAGTCCCCTGTTACCATATCTGATTGTTTAGTATTCCCACCAAGTCTCTCTTTGAATCGAACCAGAAATATTCCATTTGGCATAAAAGAGACCTTGTCAATGTTGAATTTCTGCCAAATACGATGAACGTACCCATTCAATACTTCCCACGGAGGGTTTGCCCCCAAGATGAAGCAATACACAACATTTTGCCAATAATCGATTTCCTCTTTAATGTCTTCATTCGTAAATTGAATCGGGTTTTCCACAGTATCATTTTGATTATCCTTCTCTCTGATTCCTTTCTTTCCACGTTTGGTAATCCATAAATCATTGTCAATCAATTCCTCATCTGTTTCTTCATCAGTTTCCACAGTAACTTCATGAAAAGGCAAATCGGGGATACCTGTAACTTCCTGCATGGGTTTTGTGCGGATAATGTCCTCCTTCTCACTCGGCCCTGTTTTCTTTGAATCCTTGCATACATCACTATTCTTATTTGTCATATTCACCATGGTAAGCCTGCTTTTACGCTTGTTTTTCGTCTTGCTTGATGAATTTCGAGCCATGGTAGATATGGTAGAAGAGAAAAAATCACTAGAAATCGCCTACTAGGGTTTTCCTAGGGTTTTTCCCATCTATCATGTTTAGACTTGTTAATGTGATTGACACCCTTGTTAGCATATTTTGCATGATCATGAGTGAGTAGTCTCCTAACTAGGGTTAGTGGGGGATTAGGGGAGTTAATCATGGGGTAGATGTTTACTTAATAAATTCATATGATTGCTTGCTTGTTGTAGTTTCAACTTATGCACATGTTATGCTTGATGAAATGCTTGATTGATAACCTATCATGAATCTCTTACCCATTCAACAAGACTTGTAAGACATAAACCAACTCAAGGCTTTTTAGACCATGTATATAGTTGAATAGGAAGAAATTAAGTCAACTTGTAGGTGTTGTAAAGTCTTGACCGACTCGGCTCCGAGACCCAAACCTTCCTAGGAATTGTAAGATATAAAATAACTCGATTCCACTACAACAATAAATTTCTTGCATCTATGAAACTTGTTTATGTGATCTCGCCATGATTCCCTCATGAACCCATGACACCCTTGTGCCTTTTATCAATTGTTTACATTCCCATTTACCTTACTTGCGTTGCTTTTCTTTTGTTTACAGTTGCCTTGCCTAGTAGTTTAGATAACCATCTCAATCCAAACTAAATTGTGACTCTAAGGCATAACTACTTGCATTTGATAGCTTAATCCAATACCCGTCCCTGGGATCCGACCTTTACTTACCGCTCTACTAAGGGTAGTTTGCGGAGACTTAAAATATTGTTTGAGGGCGTACAACGACACGACCCATCAGAGTTATTGACCACATGACATAAGCGGGAGTCACCAATGTCGTTGAAGCGGGGTTTGGTACCTCCCAAGTCGGCCGAGTGGCCCACCACCTCTCGAAAATCTCCACAAGCTCGGAGTTCCGAAAAACACTCTCTTGGACGAGAGTATGTTGAGCGGGCACCTTTTGTTGATGGTCCATTTGTCTCATAAACCTTTCCGGATAAATGAAGGAAGCAACCTTTAAGCCCACGACCATCAAAGAACAAGAACGAGCGGCCGAAGCGGGCAACCCCGTGAAGGACTACAAGTGCCACCATGGCACCACCCAATGGATATGAGGACCACCCGCCTCCACCAATTTCGAGGTCCAATAGGACTCGGTGGATAAAAAACAATCCGAATACAACTTCTTTCTCATAGTAAGGTGACGGAAGGAGTACGAATAAGCATCAACCGGAGGCTCAACATACCTTAGCCTCTCCATGAGCCATACTTGGACGGTCCTCGGAGATCCAAACGAAGAAGCTTCTCCACAAGAACCCTTCTTGTCCAAAGCTTGGACGATCTCACCAAGCACCAACCACGATGGATCCCACCCGTGCTCCATTTGCTCAACAACATGCACAAGGGTCATGCTACCATACCATCTTGACCCCTTCTTCTTCAACGCATCCACAAGGAGGTAAGCATGCACTAGGCAAAAGGCAAGAGCCATTTTCCTAGCCACCTCCGAGATATTGACATCCAAACGGTTTGAGAAAACTTTGATAAGAGCCAACATGTCAACACCTTATGGGGCAAGGAGGAAGTTCACTTGGCTCGTCGACAAGCCCAAAATGGAACGAAACTTCTCCTTGTAACATAACCGAGTCGGAGGAAGCACTGGAGTACAACCGGGCCACCCTCCAATGGCACCCACTTCTTCGGCAAGAGGGCAAATTTCACCTTTCAGGAAAACGAAAACATGATGTTCGAATCCCAAAAACAAGAACATGCTTCAACGAACGAGGATTGAACCTTTACTTGACGAAGCACCAACAATTGACCAACTCCCATTACAATGGGTTGATACTTCTCGGGAGGCGATAAATCCCGACACCAATGTTGCAACCTATTTTCAAAAGTATCCATCAATTATTTTGTGGAAGAAGAAGACAAGTTTTCGTAGAGATGTTTTTCGTGTTTCGGATGATGAAACAATGAAGCACAAACGTCCCTATTTATACAAAACAATCAGCGCCTTTTTTCCGAAAAGGGGAAGCCACCTTGTATCGCCCAGGGGTTCGCGCCTCTTTGGGCTGATTCTAAGAATATGCACCTTGACTTGTTCCTATCAAGTTGTGCTTCTTTCTGACGCATCATTTTTCTCGCCTTAAGGCTCGCGCCTCTTCAGGCTTACCCAGATATTTTTGTGTTTTCTCACACTCACATTTCTTTGAATTCACGCTTTACGAAATTCGACACGGTTTCCATAACGCAGGTTTAAACATACGGGGTTTTCTCTTCTTTTTTTCGAAGGAAGGGCTAGTCACCTCGATCCGCGACGGATCGTTTCCATGTCAGTCGAAAATTTTGAAAAAATTTCGCATTTTTCGTATTTCCACAAAAATCAAAATTGATAACATATTATCAATTCTTCTCAAAACGCCTTTACAAATCCGAGTACTAACCGGCCCAAACCCGAACAAAGACTCCAAGGCCTCAGCCACGGACTCAATGGGCCTAGAAGCCCCAGAACACTCACCTGAAATTAAGACAAAAACAAGGTTAGCCAAAATTTCGGCATTACGACGGCACAAAATGGAAAAAATCCAAAAAAACCAAAATCACCTGCAAATACAAACTAAAAGCAAGGGCAAACCCGCCCAATCCCATCCAGCAAAACATTTCACAAAATTCAAACGGCAGAATTAAAAACCGTCATTTTCCTCACCAAAAACAAAATGGCGAATTTCAAATTCGCTATTTTCATAAAATTCAAACGACGGAATTAAAAATCGTCATTTTCCTCACATAAAACGAAATGGCGAAATTCAAATTTGCTATTTTCGCAAAATTGAAACGACAGAATTAAAAATCGTCATTTTCCTCACAAAAAAATGAAAAGGCGAAATTCAAATTCGCTATTTTCACAAAATTCAAACGACGGAATTAAAAACCGTCATTTTCATCACAAAAAACAAAATGGCGAAATTCAAATTCCCTATTTTCACAAAATTCAAACGGCGGAATTAAAAACCGTCAGTTTCCTCACAAAAACGAAATAGCGAAATTCAAATTCGCTATTTTCAAAAAATTCAAACGGCGGAATTAAAAACCGTCATGTTCGTCACAAAAACGAAATAGCGAAATTCGAATTCGCTATTTTCACAAATTTAAAACGACGGAATTAAAAACCGTCATTTTCAAACAAAAAACAAATAGCGAAATTCAAATTCTTTAGTTTCACAATTTTAAACAACAGAATTAAAACCGTCACTTTTCAAACAAAAACAAAATAGTGAAATTCAAATTCACTATTTCTCACAAATTTCAAATCACAAGACGACGAAATAAAAACCGTTATCTTCCAAACAAACAGCAAATGCCAGAATTCACATTCGCTATTTTTACAAACTCCGAACGACGGCAGTAAAAATCGTTAACTCTCTTCGAAATTCGAAATTATGAATGACGATAATAGAGACCGCCATCCACAGGAGCCAGGCTCAGACTACAAAAAGCCTATCTCTTTCCGCCACCACAAACATCCAATATAAGCACCGCAATTCCCTAGCAGGATATCGGAGACCTCCCCACGGAGCCCCCTAACTCAACAACCTCCTGAAATAAGCCCGCCATATGCGGCTATTTCCCACAGTCGACCATTTAACCTCCAACATGGCTGGCGAGCCTCAAACGTACCTTCTACACGGCTGGCGAGCCTCATCATATCTGCAACACGGCTGGCAAGCCCTATCATATCCGCAACACGGCTGGCGCGCCTCATCATATCCGCAACACGGATGGCGAGCCACATCGTGTCTGCAACACAGTTGGCGAGCCTCAAAACGTACCTTTAACACGGCTGGGGAGCATCATCATATCTGCAACATAGATGGCGAGCCTTTGCGCGTAAACAAGAAACAATTCAAGGACATAACCTGAAGATGCTTCAGGTATGACTCATTCCTATGGTTGGCGAGCCTTTGTACGTAGTCTAACGGACTTTAAACTATCCACACAAACACTCGAAAGACTCTAAACTGTTCTTGATGGCATGTCCTTCACTCGTATCCCCAAGTCGCCTTCGCGTCGCCCTTCCCGACGGCAGGTCCTTGGCTGGAATCCTTTCGAGTGGCTTTGACGTCGCTCCGGTCTCTGGGTTGTAATCTTCGAATGACCTGGGGCCTGTACTTTGACTTTCGCCCTGTCTAAGCCTCAATTAAAGTGGGGGCTCTATAGATACCCAGTATCTGTTAAATCATCAACAAACACCCGATGATTATCGGACTATAACATGCTTAGGAATTTCTAAGTTTAATCGACAGTTTGTATAAATACGTCGGAAAAATCAAAACGATTTCGAAAACAAAACATTTTCAAAAGTACCTGGAGTATTTTATGCACGACAACGGGGTCGCAATGACAACAACTAGAGTCAAAATTGATACCGGACCAAAAACCGACTCAAGATTCAAATCCCGACTTTAATAACGAGTCAAACCTAGTCAAACACAAAAAACAAACATCATAAACTATAACACCCCCATACTCCAAGTACCTTAACAGGACGACTCAGGAATGAAGATATTACCATCTCGGTTACCCAAGGCATGATATTCATAAGACAATAACGAAACAACTTAAATAATATAACTGTAGTGAAAAGTACAACTGAAACCAAATCCCAAAATACGGGTACAAGTTCTTAAAACCAACTGTCTCATGAAATATCGAAATGTCATAAAACGAAAAGACTACAGCGGAAGACTTCTATCGTCAGACAGTGGCACCTCCCGCCTATCCCAAGATTCAACTCAAACCCGCTCAATTATCGCCACCATCCCGAATTGATCACCGCAGTTTACAAAACAACAACCGGGTCAGACTAATCACACAACTCAATATATATCAACAATAAGATAAACAGACATGACTTAACCGTCACATACACAACCACACCAATTCCAACAATCTCAATCACCGATCGTCCACTTTGGACCCAGCCCGCCGAGTGGGGGACCGCAACCGTACCCACTAAATCCCCGCTCCTCATAATGAGCGATAACCCTGTCCTTTAATGTGCACATCCCCTTCCGTGGCGGGTTCCACGAAGGGCGAAACTAGGGCGTGAAGCCACTCCCGCAAGTGACCCCACTCAGCCGAGGACACGCCTCGAGAACCAGAGACAAACAATCACAATCAACAAACCGTCACAATACAATTACTATATTATTCAATCAACCACAACACATCAACAATCATCCCATTATGGAGCTAATACTGAGTAGGAAATCCTACCTGGAAAGCACAACTATCAGACGGTCTCTACAACTGTATCAAAAAGCTTCTTCTACGAAACCTCCTCCTATCATACAACATACAAATGCTACCAAATCACAAACTACTCAAAAACCCCCAAATCCCTAGATTAGGGTTTAACCAACTTAAAGGAAAGACAACAAAAAGGGTACATAGATCTTACCCTTGACGCAAGGATCTCAACGGTATAACAAACGATGAAAACTGACCTTCCGAACTCCGGGATTTGCTAACAATGCGATTAAGATGATGAACGTACTTGCTTTCTCTCTTTGACAGTAAATTAGGTTTTGCAAAAGTGTTTAGTATAATGACGAAGAAGGTTATATATCTTAATCGCATAATTAACAAAACCCGAGAAAAACTCCCCGTAAACCGGCTACTCGATCAAGTACCCAAGGTACTCGATCGAGTACCCCCCCTTACTCGATCGAGTATCCTAGTTACTCGATCGAGTACCCAACAGGTCAGAAACTATTTTAAAACGCAACTTACCATTACTCGACAGAGTAAGGCCTACTCGATAGAGTACCCAAAGACTCATAAATACGGAGTATTACAGTCTTCCCTCCTTAAAAAGAACTTCGTCCCCGAATTTCAACACACTACTAAACAAAGGTACTCCCTCAACACTTCCGACTCAACAACCAAAACAAAACTCAACATAAAACATGTTACTAACCCAACTCATCCCGACAAACATACCGACACAACGTACAAAAAGGGTATAAAACTCCTAAAAACTCTTCGCGATCATCTCCTACCCCCCTAAAAGAAACAAGGTTACGTCCCCGTAACCATACATACCTGATCAAAGAGAAAAGGGTAACGCTCTTTCATAGCTTCCTCTGGCTCCCTTGTAGCTTCCTCAGTATCGTGGTTAGACCAAAGGATCTTAAGCAAAACTGTCTCGCCACTCCTAGTCTTCCTAACCTTTCGGTCAAGAATCTGCTTAGGCACCTCAAGATATGATAAGGACTCATCTAGCTCTAAGCTCTCTGCCTCTAACACATGTGACGGGTCACTCATATACTTCCGCAGCTGCGATACATGAAACACATTATGCACTCTCTCTAGCGCAGCTGGTAAAGCCAGGCGATATGCAACTTCCCCAACTCGCTCTAAGATCTCATAAGGCCCGATAAACTTCTGACTTAGCTTGCCTTTCTTCCCAAATCTCATAACCCCATGCATAGGAGACACTTTCAAAAGAACCTTGTCCCCAACTTGAAACTCTATGTCCCGGCGATGTAGATCTGCATAACTCTTTTGCCTATCCTGAGCTGCCCTCATCCGTTCCCTGATCATCTTAATCTGTTCCACCATCTCATGCACCATCTCTGGTCCTAAAACCACTGCCTCAGCACTATCATCCCAAGAAATCGGACTCCTACGTCTCCTCCCATATAAAGCCTCAAACGGTGTCATACCAATACTAGTGTGATAGCTGTTATTATAAGAAAATTCTATCAAGTCCAACCTCTGTTCCCAGCTACCACCAAAGTCCATCACACAAGCTCGCAACATATCCTCAAGAGTCTTGATTGTTCTCTCAGTTTTTCCGTCTATCGCAGGATGCAATGCTGTACTCATCTTCAAAGTTGTTCCCAATGATTCCTGCAACTCTTTCCAAAACCTTGATATAAATCTCGCATCTCTGTCAGACACTATGTACTTAGGGACTCCATGTAACTTAAGCACGTTCTTTCGATAGGCCATAGCCAATTGTGCTTTGGTCCATGTATCTTTCATTGGAACAAAGTGAGCTGACTTGGTCAGTCGATCCACTATTACCCAAATCATGTTATTACCTTGTTGACTCTTTGGCAAACCCACGATAAAATCCATGGAAATGGATTCCCACTTCCACTCAGTGTACCGTTAAAGACCGAATCTTACCTTGTGGTCGTCGTTGTTCCCCCTTAACTCTCTGGCATGTCAAACAACGGGCCACAAACTCAGCTGTCTCTTTCTTCATTCCAGACCACCAAAACGTGTTCTTCAAATCCTTATATAGCTTGTCACCACCTGGATGTACTGAATACGGTGTGCAATGTGCCTCTGTCATGATAGTCTTTTTCAACTCCTCATCATTAGGAACACACCACCTACCGTCAAACCTCAAACTACCATCTGTGTGAATGGAGAATCGAGACACTGTCCCTTTCTCTACTCTAGCTCTCCACTCCACTATCTTAGGATCCAACGCCTGCTTATCTCGAATGTCATCATAAAACTCAAGCGGCACTATCATATCACCCATGGCATCTCCTTTCTGCATCATATGTATCCCAAATCACGCTACCTCATCTCTCAATCTCATCAAAGATAGAGCTGTACACAGAGAATGTACACTCTTCCTACTTAAAGCATCAACAACTACATTAGCCTTCCCTTCATGGTAGATAATTTCCATGTCATAATCGCCAATCAGCTCCATCCACCTCCTCTGTCTCATGTTCAACTCCTTTTGAGTGAAAATATACTTGAGACTCTTGTGATCAGAAAATACCTTAAAGATTGCTCCATAAAGGTAATGTCTCCATATCTTGAGAGAAAACACCACCGCACCCAACTCCAGATCATGAGTAGGGTAGTTCTCCTCATAAGGCTTCAATTGCCTAGAAGCATAGGCAATTACTTTACCGTTCTGCATCAACACACATCCCAACCCGTTCTTTGAGGCATCTGTATAAACCTCAAAGTTCTCGATCCCTTAAGGCAATGCTAAGACAGGAGCTATGGTCAAACACTCCTTTAATGTTTGGAACGCCGTCACACAACTCTCATCCCAACGAAACCTGTTCTCTTTCCTCATCAACGCTGTCATAGGTCTAGCTATCTTGGAGAAATCTTTCACGAACCGTCTGTAGTACCCAGCTAAACCCAGAGAACCCCTGATCTCAGCAACATTCTTTGGTGCTTCCCACTTTGTCACTGCCTCAATCTTCGCCGGATCCACAGCTACTCCCTCCTTAGAGATCACATGCCCCAGAAAAGCAACTTTCTCTAACCAGAACTCACACATGGATAGCTTAGCATATAGCTCATGCTCCCTCAAAGTCTGCAACACAACCCTCAGATGCTCCTCATGCTCCTCCTTAGTCTTGGAGTAGACTAAGATATCATCGATAAACACCACTACAAACTTGTCCAAAAACTGTCTAAAGATCCTATTCATCAAATCCATAAACACTGCCGGTGCATTAGACAACCCAAACGGCATCACCACATACTCATAATGGCCATACCTCGACGTGAAGGCTGTCTTTGGTATGTCCACCTCTCTAATCTTCACTTGATGGTACCCCGATCTCAAATCAATCTTAGAAAAGACTGATGCACCACTCAACTGATCAAACAAGTCATCTATCCTTGGCAAAGGATACTTGTTCTTCACCGTCACTCGGTTCAGCTCCCTGTAATCTATGCACAACCTCAAACTCCCATCCTTCTTCTTCACGAAAAGAACTGGTGCTCCCCACGGCGATACACTAGGTCTAATGTATCCCTTCTCTATCAGATCATCCAACTGTTTCCTAAGCTCCTCCATCTCCTTAGGACCCATACGGTACGGTGCCTTAGAGATTGGCCTCGTCCCTGGTTTCAACTCTACTGTGAAATCTATCTCTCTTCTCGGCGGCAACCCCGGAATCTCCTCTGGAAACACATCCTCAAACTCTCCCACCACCGGTATCCGATCAATCGTCGGACCCTCTATCCGGTCATCTCTCACATGGCACAATATCAAAGGACATCCCTTCCTCGGATATGACTTCAAAGTGACAAATTTTGCAATCAACTTAACTTTGGGTTTGACTAGAAACCCACGATAAGACACACTAACACCCTTAGGACCTCTTAAAGACACTTTCTTTTGATGACAGTCTATCTTAGCTTTATACTTTCCCAGCCAATCCATCCCAACTATCATCTCAAAACCGTCAAAAGGAAACTCTAGCAAGTCTATAGGGAAATCAACTTGCCCAACTATCATAGGTACATCCCTATATAACCTCCCACAAAAAAAGACTCACCCGAAGGTATAAAAACTTTCTCACAACGACTCATACACCCTCAAACCCAACCGTTTCACATGACTCGAAGATACAAACGACCGAGAAGCCCCCGAATCAAACAAAACAAAGGTATGAATACCATTAACAAGAAAAGTACCGGTGATAACGTGTGCATCCTCCTCACCGCTTTCTTTCGCATCATGAATAACTTTCCATCGGTCTTCCGTCCACCTCCCCGGACAAGATCTTGGTGATGTGGTCGGTTTAGCACCCGACCCTTAGTTTTTGTTGTTGTTCGTTGGTGGTTTCTGATAAGAATTACCGCCGTTGCGATTGCCTCCACTCTGGTAGCTCGATTTCCCGGTTTGGCCATGACCCACCGGTCTATTGCTCACATAGCTCTGCGCAGTCTCGGAAAGTTCGGTGCACTTGTGCACTCATGTCTCTTGTGGCCTACACCACCACAAGCCTATAGCAGTCACTCCCCCAACTACCACTAACACTTCCACGCAACGCCCAAAGGAAGCCCCAAAGATCGAACCCCGACCAGAAGAAAACCCTTTAGACTGATTGTGGTTGCCTTTCTTGTGATTAGATTGGCCACCACCCTCGCTCTCAGACTTCCTTTTCTCACCACCTCACCTCTCCTGAGCCATCTCCACCAACCTCTCAGCTCTCCCAGCCCTCTCCTAAGCTTCCTTAACATCAGTAAGGACTCCCACGGGTAACTTATCCATAATCTTAGGGGTCAACCCCCTCTCAAACCTCAGCGCCAAATTCTCCTCACTCAAACTCATATCCTCAGCATACCTAGACTTGTCATTGAATTGCTTGTAGTACTCGGCCACAGACATCTCAGCGGTCATCTTAAAACTGTCAAACTCTTACCTCAACTTACTCCTCACATGCTCCGGTACAAACTCTTTTCTCATAGCCCTACGAAACTCTTCCCAAGGTATAGCAGGTAAACCTTGGTTCACATACAACTCCTTAGAACTCACTTTCACCGTATCCCACCACTTACCAGCTGCCTCCCTCAGATAGAACGCACTGTTCCACTCTCATCTCATCGAGATGAGTGAACCAAATCTAATATGTTCTCCATCTCTCTAAGCCAGCTATCAAGAAGATTCGGCTCCCCAACTCCCTTGTACTCTTTCGGGTTAAACCTCGCTATATAGAGGCTGATTTTAGATTGATCAACCTCTTTCCCCTTATCCTTATCCTTATCTTTCCCCACAGTCTTTAAAGCCTCAGTAAGAGCATCCTGATGCTCCAACATCTTAACGATGTCATCTATGTTCATAAGCTCAGCTCTCGCATACAACGCATTCTTCTTGGGCGGCATCTTGAAACAATAACAGAAAAAGGGTTGGATATAAACATACACGCCAAAACCTCAAAACACGAAAACAAGCTGCCCAGACCCTACTCGATCGAGTTCCCAAACATACTCGATCGAGTACCAGGCTACTCGATCGAGTGCCCACTATACTCGATCGAGTGTGTGACACCCCGCGATAAAGCGGAAAATATAACTAATAAATTAAAGCGGAAATTTGTGAAATTTTAAAAACTTTTTATTACTAGTTAAGGATTAACACGCGGGTGCCAAAAATAAAATGAAACAAATACAATAACAGCCGAACTTAGGTTATTACAACCCAAGTCAAGAAAACGGGGAAAAGATATCCCACGAATAAACAAATAAAGGGTTTCTAAACTAGCAAACTAAGGTCCAAGGGTTTAGTTCTCGCTAGCCCACACGTCTTCCCCAAGTAAGCGTCTTCACAACCTGTCATTCATGTAAACATGAACGCCATAGTCAGTGGGGAGTAACTCAAGGTTCTCCCAGCCACAATATGTCGAAACACAGATAAACAAGAACATATTAGAACATCATGAATAAAACTATTTGATGCAAGCACTCAGACATGAGACTAACATTCAAAACAGGCTAAGTCAATCATAGATAAGGCATATGATACATCCAACTTTGAAAACCAAACAACATACAATACATGAAAAGGGACTACTAACATCACATAATAAGCAAAGCATCCGGCTCAGAGGCTACCTTTAAAGCATGTCCGAGACACAAGTCCTTAAGTACCTTGGCTGGTGATTTACCTTTAAAACATGTCCAAGGCACGACCTCTAAAGTATCCGGCTCGGCCGGTTACCTTAAAAACATGTCCAAATACTACAAACAAGTGCCCGACTCAGAGGTTACCTTTAAAACATGTCCGAAGCACAACACATAAAGTATCGGCTCGTGATTTACCTTTAAAACATGTCCAAATACTACAAACAAGTACCCGACTCAGAGGTTACCTTTAAAACATGTCCGAGGTACAACAAACAAGTATCTGGCTCAGCGGTTACCTTTAAAACATGGCCAAATACAACAAACAAGTGTCCGACTCAGAGGTTACCTTTAAAACATGTTCGAGACACAACAAACAAGTATCTGGCTCATGGCCAAATACCACAAACAAGTGTCCGACTCAGAGGTTACCTTTAAAACATATTCGAGACACAAAAAGCAAGTATCTGGCTCAGCGGTTACCTTTAAAACATGGCCAAATACAACAAACAAGCACAACAAACAAGCACATAGAACGGGATTATTAATGTCACACTCATACTTATGGCTTGCATCTCACCATAGGTACGGATGGGAACATCAATCCCGACGACCTTACCACAACTAGAGGGCCTATGGCTCACCCCTAAAATCCGATAGGACCGTGACTCAGGGACGGGATGCTTAACGTCACATTCATACTTATGGTCTGCATCACCATGAGTACGGATGGGAACATCACTCCCGCCATATCATATCGCAACTAGAGGGCCTCTGGCTCACCCCTAGTATCCAATAGGACCAAGACTCAGGGTCGGGATTATAAATGTCACATTCATACTTATGGCCGGCAGCACCATAAGTACGGATGGGAACATCACTCTCGACGTTCATACCGCAACTAGAGGGCCTCTGGCTCACCCCTAGTATTCCGGTAGAACCAAGACTCTTACAACCGAACAATACTAGACATTATCTAGAAGACGACTCACTACAAGTAACTACTTATAATAAATATCTCATACTTTTATTATTATACTAATAAATATTCTATTTCATAATTTAACATGCCGATTAAATAAAACATAATAAATGATAAAGAATAATTTACGTTATATGAATTACGAGCTAAAACATAGACAACCACAGACAGGCCATTCATAAGACCACACCATCTTACAAAATTGACCCAACACCATGAGGTATGAATAGGTCCAATATAAGGCACAACAAATATCAAACAAAAAGGAAGGGAAACAAAGTGGTTAACCAAAGATATATACCACAAAATATGGCCCAACAATAAAATATAGACAGGCCAATTAATTTAACAAGTCAAGCCCAAATAGATGAATATGACAAGTCCAATTAAATTAATATGTAAACGAATGATATTTAACGAGTTAAGTTATATAAAGCATGAGACGGGATTTAAGTAATTCAAATAACTCAAACTTGGCGCTAAAAGACCCATAACTCAATACCAATAACCACTCCTCATCTCAATTTCAACATCAATATGGTCAAAGGTTCAAAGAACCGTGCTCAACACTTAGAGTACTAATCTCTAAACTACTCACCCACGAGTCAAGGTCAAAGAAAAAGACGATTTAAACACAATACTAATAAACTGTATCCAATTACAAATAATTATGGCTCGAAACCAAATCCGCTTATCATTCATAATATGCAACCTCGTGGCTTTGGCAGAAAGGGCAATCCCATAAATCAATTACACCAATTGAAATAAATGGCCGTAGCACTAATCAAGCTTAATACCATCTCTAATCTTAAGGTTTTACCATGCCCCACTAATTCATATCTCTTCAAACATTCCCAAATTCCAACCTTTCAGTCTCAACATCAAATAACCCATTACCCAACTCACCATAATTAACCATTAAAAAGAAAATGACATATAATTACTATTATATACAATATCAACCATCATAAACAAAAAGGAAATTTATAGGATAAAACATTTATATAATCAACACACAAATCCAAAACAAGTCAATTCGACATTTGTCGAGTAACCTATCACCGTTACCTCGCAATTTTTTCGAATAAATGGCCCCCAAAGCTTGAGTAATCCACCGGGTCTTCGAAACCTTCATCAAGGAGCAAGAAAAGGAAAGGATTGAGGAAAAAATCGAAACTTTTATAAGACGGCGAAAAACGAGACCGTCACAAAAACGAGACTTTAATACCTTGAAAGATGAAGGAGGAAGTAAGGATGAGAATGGTACAAAAATTATCGAATTTGGTTGAGAAATGGGGACGGGATCTGTGGTTTAAGCTAGGAGGAAATGGCGTTTTGGTCTGTTGTTGCAGGAATGTTGTTCCTGTTGATGGTATTTCGAAAGAAGGGGAAAGGTAGGGGAGTGGGGACAGTGGAGTATAATAATAATAATAATAATAATAATAATAATAATAATAATAATAATAATAATAATAATAATAATAATAATAATAATAATAATAATAATAATAATAATAATACCTTTTAAGCCTCCAACGGACTAATGTCCCAGCTAAACTCCATCATTATTTCTCATATCTGGGAATTTATGTCCATGGTTATTAAATCAAAATACTTAATTTGGATCAATAAAATTGGAGTTAAAATAGGAATTGAAGTAGGAACGTTGGTGAGTGCAAGAGTACTGAGTATAGTTGGTAGCCAGCAAAGCTACAAGGAGAATGCAACGAGTGGAATAATAATAATAGGATTATTTAAGTTAAAGAGTAGGTGAGTGTGTTGTGTTGTCGAAATCGGGTTGGTCCGAACTAATTTAGACCTTATAAGAGAAATGTGACGATCTATAGCTAGACGGGAAAAGTGTCTCGAGTTTATTTTAACTTGAGACGGAAACTAATATTATTACTGTCACTATCACTGTCCGACCAAAAATACGTATACATTTATTCTTCTATAATTTACGCCTCAAAAATATAATTTAATATTACGTATTTTTATAAAATGAGCTTTTATATAATACGTTTCTAAAAATCGTGTTTGACATAGAATTAATTAAATTGAATAATTCAAAAATATAAAATAAAGTAACCAAACGGTTTAATAAATTTTAAATGTCAAAATGGGGAATTCGCGGGTGTTACAATCACCCCATCTTTTAAAAAGTTTCGTCCTCGAAACTTGAAGGTAGAAAACAAAGGTTATAAAATAAAAGTGATTTTTTTTTTTTTTGAAATTGGTAACCAACCATTTAAAAGGTTACTCACTTGTAAGAATCAAAATTCTTTCAAAAGTTTCAAATAAAATTTTCCGACAGAACCCGATCGAAAATTAAATTATTTGCATAAATCAAAATCAAAATACCTTCAAAAACATTAAGGAAGAGTTTCCAAAAGTGTAAGTCTCATTCATGGAACGAAATTGCTCTTGTCGTGCACACAAGAACGTTAACTTCCAAGTCAGAGACAAATTTAAAACAAAAACATTCGCCGATAAGCGTAGAACAAGTTATCAAACGTCTCCAATAACGAGTTCTATCATCTGATCAACGTTAAAATCAAACGAGAAAGGTAATTTACTCAAATTTCCTTTTGCAAAAGTCAAAATAGGAATGAAGATTTCACTTCTAAACTCGAAAAGGAGTCAAGTATTGAAAAGATAGCATCAAACTTTGACAAAAACATCATAAATAGTTCAAAGTTAACAGAAATTGGATAAAATTTAAAGGAATTTCGGGTTTAGAAATTAAAATCATGATAATTAAATTTATATCCCAAGAACAAATAAGGAATTGAATCAAATTTTCATTTTCAAATCTTTAGAATAGGTAAGGTTTTTCAAAAGTAACATCAACTTAAGGGAGGAGCAAGATGAAGCGAGGAAGAGAGGTATGAACGGTAACGCTTATGGTCAAAGAAGAAGATGAATTAGACAATAAGGAAAAGCCAGGTACTCAAACCTCAAACAACAACATCACCCTAAACGGTCCCGAAAACTTTCTAACAACAACACTCATAACTACAATGCTCCCAAGGATTTCCTCAAATTACTTATGTTAATTCTCCCTAAGCAATTCCATGAAACAAGGTACTCCACTATAAGTGTGATCTCATCACTCCGAATCCTCAAACATCCACAAACAACTTCCACAAGATCAAGGTCAAAGTTTCCAACAAAGCTATACTCATATCCAACCAGTGTCATCTATGGTTTTTTTTTTCAAAATGGTATAGTTCTCAATCAAAGATCCTAATACCAAGCTCTAAATTCCCAGAAAGGGTTCCTCAAATATTCTACAAGGTTCTCATTTCAAAACAAGGTAGTAGCACGCCAACCCAAAGTCTTCTTTCAACTCAAGAACTCTCAAGAGCCAACTAATAATCCCACAATTAGCATCTATCACATGGTAACCAATACATTATCAATTCCTCATATCCAAAGTGATTATGGAAGCCAATCAAAGACCCGACTTACTTAGTCAATTCTATATCCTCAAATCCACCATTCAATTTCATCCACCTTAGGTCAAGTACCAAGCACTAGTATCTCCCCAAACATAAACAACAAGGCCAAGTTCTATAACCTTAGTAACCAATGCAACTCACACTTAACACACAAAATTCACCAATCAAGTATACTCACTTTATCAAGGATCTAGGTATAAGAACCATCAAGTATGTCTCATCACACCACCTAAGTATTTCCAACATCAACTCCTCTCAAAAACAAGTTTAAGGGTCAAACACAACAATCTCCTCAAAAGTCAAAATTTTCCAACCATGGTCAACATTCCTCAAAAGAAAGAGTACCATCAAAAGGCGTTAAGGGAGGATAAGCAAGGAACAAATGACAAGTTAGGAGTACAAGAGTAGCTTTCAAAGTAAAATAGAAGAGAGTTTAGAAGAAGGATAAACACAAGAGATAAGGGATAAGACAAGGTACACCAAGAATGAGAAACATCTTCAAGGAAGTAGAAGCATTCTTCAAAGTTGAGCAAATCCTCAATTTCCGGCAATAGGCACCAAATCTTGATCTTCATATAGGTAAGTTCACGGTCATTGATCCAAGGGCACAACAATTATTAAATGGCAATCAACAAACATGTTAGAACCTAGCAAAGAGCAAACACACTACAGACTACCATCTTAGGTCCTTAAGTCTACCCATCTCTCATTCATTATTCAAGGTCAAGTACAAATTAGATTTGAGGTACACGTGTGTGCGTCGGGAGCAACATAGGCTCTGATACCAACTGTGACACCCCGCGATAAAGCGGAAAATATAACTAATAAATTAAAGCGGAAATTTGTGAAATTTTAAAAACTTTTTATTACTAGTTAAGGATTAACACGCGGGTGCCAAAAATAAAATGAAACAAATACAATAATGTTTAACTTAGGTTATTACAACCCAAGTCAAGAAAACGGGGAAAAGATATCCCACGAATAAACAAATAAAGGGTTTCTAAACTAGCAAACTAAGGTCCAAGGGTTTAGTTCTCGCTAGCCCACACGTCTTCCCCAAGTAAGCGTCTTCACAACCTGTCATTCATGTAAACATGAACGCCAAAGTCAGTGGGGAGTAACTCAAGGTTCTCCCAGCCACAATATGTCAAAACACAGATAAACAAGAACATATTAGAACATCATGAATAAAACTATTTGATGCAAGCACTCAGACATGAGACTAACATTCAAAACAGGCTAAGTCAATCATAGATAAGGCATATGATACATCCAACTTTGAAAACCAAACAACATACAATACATGAAAAGGGACTACTAACATCACATAATAAGCAAAGCATCAAGCTCGAGGCTACCTTTAAAGCATGTCCGAGACACAAGTCCTTAAGTACCTTGGCTCAAGTGTTACCTTTAAAACATGTCCAAGGCACGACCTCTAAAGTATCCGGCTCGGTTGTTACCTTTAAAACATGTCCAAATACTACAAACAAGTGCCCGACTCGGAGGTTACCTTTAAAACATGTCCGAGGCACAACACATAAAGTATCCGGCTCTGATTTTACCTTTAAAACATGTCCAAATACTACAAACAAGTACCCGACTCGGAGGTTACCTTTAAAACATATCCGAGGTACAACAAACAAGTATCCGGCTCGGTGATTTACCTATAAAACATGGTCAAATACAACAAACAAGTGTCCGACTCAGAGGTTACCTTTAAAACATGTTCGAGACACAACAAACAAGTATCTGGCTCAGCGGTTACCTTTAAAACATGGCCAAATACCACAAACAAGTGTCCGACTCAGAGGTTACCTTTAAAACATATTCGAGACACAACAAGCAAGTATCTGGCTCAGCGGTTACCTTTAAAACATGGCCAAATACAACAAACAAGCACAACAAACAAGCACATAGAACGGGATTATTAATGTCACACCATACTTATGGCTTGCATCTCACCATAGGTACGGATGGGAACATCAATCCCGACGACCTTACCGCAACTAGAGGGCCTATGGCTCACCCCTAGAATCCGATAGGACCGTGACTCAGGGACGGGATGCTTAACGTCACATTCATACTTATGGTCTGCATCACCATGAGTACGGATGGGAACATCACTCCCGCCGAATCATATCGCAACTAGAGGGCCTCTGGCTCACCCCTAGTATCCAATAGGACCAAGACTCAGGGTCGGGATTATAAATGTCACATTCATACTTATGGTATGGCAAGACCATAAGTACGGATGGGAACATCACTCTCGACGTTCATACCGCAACTAGAGGGCCTCGGCTCACCCTAGTATTCGGTAGAACCAAGACTCTTACAACCGAACAATACTAGACATTATCTAGAAGACGACTCACTACAAGTAACTACTTATAATAAATATCTCATACTTGTATTATTATACTAATAAATATTCCATTTCATAATTTAACATGCCGATTAAATAAAACATAATAAATGATAAAGAATAATTTACGTTATATGAATTACGAGCTAAAACATAGACAACCACAGACAGGCCATTCATAAGACCACACCATCTTACAAAATTGACCCAACACCATGAGGTATGAATAGGTCCAATATAAGGCACAACAAATATCAAACAAAAAGGAAGGGAAACAAAGTGGTTAACCAAAGATATATACCACAAAATATGGCCCAACAATAAAATATGACAAAGCCAATTAATTTAACAAGTCAAGCCCAAATAGATGAATATGACAAGTCCAATTAAATTAATATGTAAACGAATGATATTTAACGAGTTAAGTTATATAAAGCATGAGACGGGATTTAAGTAATTCAAATAACTCAAACTTGGCGCCAAAAGACCCATAACTCAATACCAATAACCAATCCTCATCTCAATTTCAACATCAATATGGTCAAAGGTTCAAAGAACTGTGCTCAACACTTAGAGTACTAATCTCTAAACTACTCACCCACAAGTCAAGGTCAAAGAAAAAGACGATTTAAACACAATACTAATAAACTGTATCCAATTACAAATAATTATGGCTCGAAACCAAATCCGCTTATCATTCTAAATATGTAACCTCGTGGCTTTGGCAGGAAGGACAATCCCATAAATCAATTACACCAATTGAAATAAATGGCCGTAGCACTATCAAGCTTAATACCATCTCTAATCTTAAGGTTTTACCATGCCCCACTAATTCATATCTCTTCAAACATTCCCAAATTCAAACCTTTCAGTCTCAACATCAAATAACCCATTACCCAACTCACCATAATTAACCATTAAAAAGAAAATGACATATAATTACTATTATATACAATATCAACCATCATAAACAAAAAGGAAATTTATAGGATAAAACATTTATATAATCAGCACACAAATCCAAAACAAGTCAATTCGACATTTGTCGAGTAACCTATCACCGTTACCTCGCAATTTTTTCGAATAAATGGCCCCCAAAGCTTGAGTAATCCACCGGGTCTTCGAAACCTTCATCAAGGAGCAAGAAAAGGAAAGGATTGAGGCAAAAATCGAAACTTTTATAAGACGGCGAAAAACGAGACCGTCACAAAAACGAGACTTGAATACCTTGAAAGATGAAGGAGGAAGTAAGGATGAGAATGGTACAAAAATTATCGAATTTGGTTGAGAAATGGGGACGGGATCTGTGGTTTAAGCTAGGAGGAAATGGCGTTTTGGTCATTGTTCGGGAATGTTGTTCTGTTGATGGTATTTCGAAAAGAAGGGGAAAGGTAGGGAGTGGGGACGGTGGAGTATAATAATAATAATAATAATAATAATAATAATAATAATAATAATAATAATAATAATAATAATAATAATAATAATAATAATAATAATAATAATAATAATAATAATAATAATAATAATAATAATAATAATAATAATAATAATAATAATAATAATAATAATAATAATAATAATAATAATAATAATAATAATAATAATAATAATAATAATAATAATAATAATAATAATAATAATAATAATAATAATAATAATAATAATAATAATAATAATAATAATAATAATAATAATAATAATAATAATAATAATAATAATAATAATAATAATAATAATAATAATAATAATAATAATAATAATAATAATAATAATAATAATAATAATAATAATAATAATAATAATAATAATAATAATAATAATAATAATAATAATAATAATAATAATAATAATAATAATAATAATAATAATAATAATAATAATAATAATAATAATAATAATAATAATAATAATAATAATAATAATAATAATAATAATAATAATAATAATAATAATAATAATAATAATAATAATAATAATAATAATAATAATAATAATAATAATAATAATAATAATAATAATAATAATAATAATAATAATAATAATAATAATAATAATAATAATAATAATAATAATAATAATAATAATAATAATAATAATAATAATAATAATAATAATAATAATAATAATAATAATAATAATAATAATAATAATAATAATAATAATAATAATAATAATAATAATAATAATAATAATAATAATAATAATAATAATAATAATAATAATAATACCTTTTAAGCCTCCAACGGACTAATGTCCCAGCTAAACTCCATCATTATTTCTCATATCTGGGAATTTATGTCCATGGTTATTAAATCAAAATACTTAATTTGGATCAATAAAATTGGAGTTAAAATAGGAATTGAAGTAGGAATGTTGGTGAGTGCAAGAGTACTGAGTATAGTTGGTAGCCAACAAAGCAACAAGGAGAATGCAACGAGTGGAATAATAATAATAGGATTATTTAAGTTAAAGAGTAGGTGAGTGTGTTGTGTTGTCGAAATCGGGTTGGTCCGAACTAATTTAGACCTTATAAGAGAAATGTGACGATCTATAGCTAGACGGGAAAAGTGTCTCGAGTTTATTTTAACTTGAGACGGAAACTAATATTATTATGTCACTATCACTTTGTCCACCAAAAATACGTATACATTTATTCTTGTATAATTTACGCCTCAAAAATATAATTTAATATTACGTATTTTTATAAAATGAGCTTTTATATAATACGTTTCTAAAAATCGTGTTTGACATAGAATTAATTAAATTGAATAACTCAAAAATATAAAATAAAGTAACCAAACGGTTTAATAAATTTTAAATGTCAAAATGGGGAATTCGCGGGTGTTACAGAGTGCCCCAACATCAGACCCCAAACAAACCTTCTGATCTTCAACATACTCGACCGAGTAGCTAGGCTACTCGATCGAGTGACCCCCTACTCGATCGAGTGCCCGAGGTACTCGATCTAGTGCCCAAAAACACGATTCTGGACTCAAAATCGTCAAAAACCCACCCGATCAAGTCAGTCCCACTCGATCGAGTCATGCTAACTCAGAAACGCTACCCGCATGCTATATCATATGCTAACATGCTAAAAACTTTATAAAACCAACATTATATCATAACTAAGCATATAATGCTACGCATCTTTTCATACGATCTACGAAATCATTATATCATGTTATTAAACGCCACATTGTAAACATCCATCATGTTTCTCATTCCAACAACAGTTCTACATATATATCATCAACCTTTCTTTCATATTCTCAACCTTCTACTGCATACATCCAACAGTTACACACACTTCATCACATTCACACACAAGCTAACCAAACAACGCATATGACCTTGACATACACCCCCCATGTGACCGGTTCAAAATTGTAGGGCGAGTTCGCGACTTCAAAACGTCTCCCAAGCCTTTGCATTAGCTCCTACAACCTTTACCCCGGGTTCATTTTAATTGACTCCATATGTTCATTAGGTTCATTGGTTACAGGTTTCAGGATCGTCTCTCTGATACCATTTGTAACACCCCCATACTCCAAGTGCCTTACCAGGACCACTCAGGTATGAAGATATTACCATCTCGGTTACCCGAGGCATGATATTCATAAGACAATAACGAAACAACTTAAATAATATAACTATAGTGAAAAGTACAACTGAAACCAAATCCCAAAATACGGGTACAAGTTCTTCAAACCAACTGTCTACTGAAATACTAAAATGTCATAAAACTAAAAGACTACAGCGGAAGACTTCTATTGTCAGACGGTGGTACCTCCCAGCTATCCCAGTACTCAACTCAAACCTGCTCAATTACTGCTCACCATCCCCGAATGGATCACCGCAGGTTTACAAAACAACAACCGGGTCGATACTAATCACACAACTCAATATATATCAACAATAAGATAAACAGACGGCTTAACCGTCACACACACAACCACACCAATTCCAACAATCTCAATCACCGACCGTCCACTGGACCACCACGCGATTGGGGACCGCACTGCACCCACCAAATCCCCGCTCCTCATAATGAGCGATAACCCTGTCCTTTAATGTGCACATCCCCTTCCGTGGCGGGTTCCACGAAGGGCGAAACTAGGGCGTGAAGCCACTCCCGCAAGTGACCCCACTCCGCCGAGGACACGCCCGAGAACAGGAGACAAACAATCACAATCAACAAACCGTCACAATACATTTACTATATTATTCAATCAACCACAACACATCAACAATCATCCCATTATGGGGCTAATACTTAGTAGGAAATCCTGCCTGGAAAGCACAACTATCAGACGGTCTCTACAGCTGTATCAAAAAGCTTCTTCTACGAAACCTCCTCCTATCATACAACATACAAATGTTACCAAATCACAAACTACTCAAAAACCCCCAAATCCCTAGATTAGGGTTTAACCAACTTAAAGGAAAGACAACAAAAAGGGTACATAGATCTTACCCTTGACGCAAGGATCTCAACGGTATAACAAACGATGAAAACTGACCTTCCGAACTCCGGGATTTGCTAATAATGCAATTAAGATGATGAACGTACTTGCTTTCTCTCTTTGACACTAAATTAGGTTTTGCAAAAGTGTTTAGTATAATGACGAAGAAGGTTATATATCTTAATCGCATAATTAACAAAACCCGAGAAAACTCCTCAGAAGAAATTTTACTCGATCGAGTACCCAAGGTACTCGATCGAGTACCCCTTTACTCGATCGAGTATCCTAGTTACTCGATCGAGTACCCAACAGGTCGGAAACTATTTTAAAACGCAACTTACCATTACTCGACAGAGTAAGGCCTACTCGATAGAGTACCCAGAGACTCATTAAATACGGAGTATTACAGTCTTCCCTCCTTAAAAAGAACTTCGTCCCCGAAGTTCAAACCACTACTAAACAAAGGTACTCCCTCAACACTTCCGACTCAACAACCAAAACAAAACTCAACATAAAACATGTTACTAACCCAACTCATCCCAACAAACATAGCGACACAACATACAAAAAGGGTATAAAACTCTTAAAAACTCTTCGCGATCATCTCCTACCCCCCTAAAAGAAACAAGGTTACGTCCCCGTAACCATACATACCTGATCAAAGAGAAAAGGGTAACGCTCTTTCATAGCTTCCTCTGGCTCCCATGTAGCTTCCTCAGTCTCGTGGTTAGACCAAAGGATCTTAAGCAAAACTGTCTGGCCACTCCTAGTCTTCCTAACCTTTCGGTCAAGAATCTGCTTAGGCACCACAAGATATGATAAGGACTCATATAGCTCTAAGCTCTTTGCCTCTAACACATGTGACGGGTCACTCACATACTTCCGCAGCTGCGATACATGAAACACATTATGCACTCTCTCTCTAATTTGGTAAAGCCAGGACGATATGCAACTTCCCAAACTCGCTCTAAGATCTCATAAGGCCCGATAAACTTCTGACTTAGCTTGCCTTTCTTCCCAAATCTCATAACCCCACGCATAGGAGACACTTTCAAAAGAACCTTGTCCCCAACTTGAAACTCTATGTCCCGGCGATGTAGATCTGCATAACTCTTTTGCCTATCCTGAGCTGCCCTCATCCGTTCCCTAATCATCTTAATCTGTTCCACCATCTCATGCACCATCTCTGGTCCTAAAACCACTGCCTCAGCACTATCGTCCCAACAAATCGGACTCCTACGTCTCCTCCCATATAAAGCCTCAAACGGTGTCATACCAATACTAGTGTGATAGCTGTTATTATAAGAAAATTCTATCAAGTCCAACCTCTGTTCCCAGCTACCACCAAAGTCCATCACACAAGCTCGCAACATATCCTCAAGAGTCTTGATTGTTCTCTCAGTTTTTCCGTCTGTCGCAGGATGAAATGCTGTACTCATCTTCAAAGTTGTTCCCAATGATTCCTGCAACTCTTTCCAAAACCTTGATATAAATCTCGCATCTCTGTCAGACACTATGTCCTTATGGACTCCATGTAACTTAAGCACGTTCTTTCGATAGGCCATAGCCAATTGTGCTTTGGTCCATGTATCTTTCATTGGAACAAACTGAGCTGACTTGGTCAGTCGATCCACTATTACCCAAATCATGTTATTACCTTGTTGACTCTTTGGCAAACCCACGATAAAATCCATGGAAATGGATTCCCACTTCCACTCAGGTACCGTTAAAGACTGAATCTTACCTTATGGTGGTCGCTGTTCCCCCTTAACTCTTTGGCATGTCAAACAACGGGCCACAAACTCAGCTGTCTCTTTCTTCATTCCAGGCCACCAAAACGTGTTCTTCAAATCCTTATATAGCTTGTCACCACGTGGATGTACTGAATACGGTGTGCAATGTGCCTCTGTCATGATAGTCTTTTTCAACTCCTCATCATTAGGAACACACCACCTACCGTCAAACCTCAAACTACCATCTGTGTGAATGGAGAATCGAGACACTGTCCCTTTCTCTACTCCAGCTCTCCACTCCACTATCTTAGGATCCAACGCCTGCTTATCTCGAATGTCATCATAAAACTCAAGCTGCACTGTCATATCACCCATGACATCTCCTTTCTGCATCATATGTATCCCAAATCTCGCTACCTCATCTCTCAACCTCATCAAAGATAGAGCTGTACACAAAGAATGTACACTCTTCCTACTCAAAGCATCAGCAACTACATTGGCCTTCCCTTCATGGTAGATAATTTCCATGTCATAATCGCCAATCAGCTCCATCCACCTCCTCTGTCTCATGTTTGACTCCTTTTGAGTGAAAATATACTTGAGACTCTTGTGATCAGAAAATACCTTAAAGATTGCTCCATAAAGGTAATGTCTCCATATCTTGAGAGCAAACACCACCGCACCCAACTCCAGATCATGAGTAGGGTAGTTCTCCTCATAAGGCTTCAATTGCCTAGAAGCATAGGCAATTACTTTACCGTTCTGCATCCACACACATCCCAACCCGTTCTTTGAGGCATCTGTATAAACCTCAAAGTTCTCGATCCCTTCAGTCAATGCTAAGACAGGAGCTGTGGTCAAACGCTCCTTCAATGTTTGGAACGCCGTCTCACAACTCTCATCCCAACGAAACCTGTTCTCTTTCCTCATCAACGCTGTCATAGGTCTAGCTATCTTGGAGAAATCTTTCACGAACCGTCTGTAGTACCCAGCTAAACCAGAAAACTCCCGATCTCCAGCAACATTCTTTGGTGCTTCCCACTTTGTCACTGCCTCAATCTTCGCCGGATCCACAGCTACTCCCTCATTAGAGATCACATGCCCCAGAAAAGCAACTTTCTCTAACCAGAACTCACACTTGGATAGCTTAGCATATAGCTCATGCTCCCTCAAAGTCTGCAACACAACCCTCAGATGCTCCTCATGCTCCTCCTTAGTCTTGGAGTAGACTAAGATATCATCGATAAACACCACTACAAACTTGTCCAAAAACTGTCTAAAGATCCTATTCATCAAATCCATAAACACTGCCGGTGCATTAGACAACCCAAACGGCATCACCACATACTCATAATGGCCATACCTCGACGTGAAAGCTGTCTTTGGTATGTCCACCTCTCTAATCTTCACTTGATGGTACCCCGATCTCAAATCAATCTTAGAAAAGACTGATGCACCACTCAACTGATCAAACAAGTCATCTATCCTTGGCAAAGGATACTTGTTCTTCACCGTCACTCGGTTCAGCTCCCTGTAATCTATGCACAACCTCAAACTCCCATCCTTCTTCTTCACGAAAAGAACTGGTGCTCCCCACGGCGATACACTAGGTCTAATGTATCCCATCTCTATCAGATCATCCAACTGTTTCCTAAGCTCCTCCATCTCCTTAGGACCCATACGGTACGGTGCCTTAGAGATTGGCCCCGTCCCTGGTTTCAACTCTACTGTGAAATCTATCTCTCTTCTCGGCGGCAACCCCGGAATCTCCTCTGGAAACACATCCTCAAACTCTCCCACCACTGGTATCTGATCAACTGTCGGACCCTCTATCCGGTCATCTCTCACATGGCACAATATCAAAGGACATCCCTTCCTTAGATATGACTTCAAAGTGACAGCTGCAATCAACTTAACTTTGGGTTTGACTAGAAACCCACGATAAGACAAACTAACACCCTTAGGACCTCTTAAAGACACTTTCTTTTGATGACAGTCTATCTTAGCTTTATACTTTCCCAGCCAATCCATCCCAACTATCATCTCAAAACCGTCAAAAGGAAACTCTAGCAAGTCTACAGGGAAATCAACTTGCCCAACTATCATAGGTACATCCCTATATAACCTCCCACAAGAAACAGACTCACCCGAAGGTATAAAAACTTTCTCACTAACAGACTCATACACCCTCAAACCCAACCGTTTAACATGACTTGAAGATACAAACGACTAAGAAGCCCCCGAATCAAACAAAACAAAGGTATGTATACCATTAACAAGAAAAGTACCGGTGATAACGTGTGCATCCTCCTCAGCTGCTTTCTTCTCCATCATGAATAACTTTCCACTGGTCTTCTATCCACCTCCCTGGACAGTACTGGCTGATGTGGTCGGCTTAACACCCGACCCTTAGTTTTTGTTGTTGTTCGTTGGTGGTTTCTGATAAGAATTACCGCCGTTGCGATTGCCTCCACTCTGGTAGCTCTGACTTTCCCGGTTTGGCCATGACCCAGCCGGTCTATTGCTTGCATAGCTCTGCGCAGGTCTCTGGAAAGTTCCTGGTGCACTTGTGCACTCATGTCTCTTGTGGCCTACACCACCACAGCTATAGCAGGTCACTCCCCAACTACCACTAACACTTCCACGGTAACGCCCAAAGGAAGCCCCAAAGATCGAACCACGACCCTTAAGAAAACCCTTTAGACCGATTGTGGTTGCCTTTCTTGTGATTAGATTGGCCACCACCCTCGCTCTCAGACTTCCTTTTCTCACCACCGACCTCTCCGAGCCATCTCCACCAACCTCTCGGCTCTCCCGGCCCCTCTCATAAGCTTCCTTAACATCGTAAGGACTCCCACGGGTAACTTATCCATAATCTTAGGGGTCAACCCCTCTCAAACCTCAGCGCCAGATTCTCCTCACTCAAACCCATATCCTCAAGATACCTACACTTGTCATTGAACCGCTGTAGTACTCACCACAGACATCTCGTGATCATCTTAAAATCGTCAAACTCTTACCTCAACTTACTCCTCACATACTCCGGTACAAACTCTTTTCTCATAGCCCTACGAAACTCTTCCCAAGGTATAGCAGGTAAAACTTGGTTCACATACAACTCCTTAGCACTCACTTTCACCGTATCCCACCACTTACCAGCTGCCTCCCTTAGATAGAGCGCAGCCTGTTCCACTCTCATCTCATCAGGACAGTGAACCAAATCTAATATGTTCTCCATCTCTCTAAGCCAGCTATCAAGAAGGTTCGGCTCCCCAACTCCCTTGTACTCTTTCGGGTTAAACCTCGCTATATAGAGGCTGATTTTAAAGTGATCAACCTCTTTCCCCTTATCCTTATCCTTATCTTTCCCCACAGTCTTTAAAGCCTCTGTAAGAGCATCCTGATGCTCCAATATCTTAACGATGTCATCTATGTTCATAAGCTCAGCTCTCGCATACAATGCATTCTTCTTGGGCGGCATCTTGAAACTATAACAAAAAAAGGGGTGGATATAAACATATGCGCCAAAACCTCAAAACACGAAAACAAGCTGCCCAGACCCTACTCGAACGAGTTCCCAAACATACTCGATCGAGTACCAGGCTACTCGATCGAGTGCCCACTATACTCGATCGAGTGCCCCAACATCAGACCCCAAACAGACCTTCTGATCTAGTGCCCAAAAACACGATTCTGGACTCAAAATCGTCAAAAACCCACCCGATCAAGTCAGTCCCACTCGATCGAGTCATGCTAACTCAGAAACGCTACCCGCATGCTATATCATATGCTAACATGCTAAAAACTTTATAAAACCAACATTATATCATAACTAAGCATATAATGCTACGCATCTTTTCATACGATCTACGAAATCATTATATCATGTTATTAAACGCCACATTGTAAACATCCATCATGTTTCTCATTCCAACAACAGTTCTACATATATATCATCAACCTTTCTTTCATATTCTTAACCTTCTACTGCATACATCCAACAGTTACACACACTTCATCACATTCACACACAAGCTAACCAAACAACGCATATGACCTTGACATACACCCCCCATGTGACCGGTTCAAAATTGTAGGGCGAGTTCGCGACTTCAGGACGTCTCCCAAGCCTTTGCATTAGCTCCTACAACCTCTACCCCGGGTTCATTTTAATTGACTCCCTATGTTCATTAGGTTCATTGGTTACGGGTTTTGGATCGTCTCTCGATACCATTTGTAACACCCCCATACTCCAAGTGCCTTACCGGGACCACTCAGGTATGAAGATATTACCATCTCGGTTACCCGAGGCATGATATTCATAAGACAATAACGAAACAACTTAAATAATATAAGCGTAGTGAAAAGTACAATCTGAAACCAAATCCCAAAATACGGGTACAAGTTCTTCAAACCAATCGTCTCTTTGAAATCTTTGAAATGTCATAAAACTAAAAGACTACATCGGAAGACTTCTATCGTCGAGACGGTGGCACCTCCCACTATCCCGATTACTCAACTCAAACTCGCTCAATTACTGCTCACCATCCCTGAATGGATCACCGCAGGTTTACAAAACAACAACCGGGGTCAGTACTAATCACACAACTCAATATATATCAACAATAAGATAAATAGACAGCTTAACCGTCACACACACAACCACACCAATTCCAACAATCTCAATCACCGATCGTCCACTTTGGACCCATTTGCCGATGGGGGACCGTAGCCGTACCCACCAAATCCCCGCTCCTCATAATGAGCGATAACCCTGTCCTTTAATGTGCACATCACCTTCCGTGGCGGGTTCCACGAAGGGCGAAACTAGGGCGTGAAGCAACTCCCGCAAGTGACCCCACTCAGCCGATGACACGCCTCGAGAACCAGAGACAAACAATCACAATCAACAAACCGTCACAATACAATTACTATATTATTCAATCAACCACAACACATCAACAATCATCCCATTATGGGGCTAATACTGAGTAGGAAATCCTACCTGGAAAGCACAACTATTAGACGGTCTCTACAGCTGTATCAAAAAGCTTCTTCTACGAAACCTCCTCCTATCATACAACATACAAATGCTACCAAATCACAAACTACTCAAAAACCCCCAAATCCTTAGATTAGGGTTTAACCAACTTAAGGGAAAGACAACAAAAAGGGTACATAGATCTTACCCTTGACGCAAGGATCTCAACAGTATAACAAACGATGAAAACCGACCTTCCGAACTCCGGGATTTGCTAACAATGCGATTAAGATGATGAACGTACTTGCTTTCTCTCTTTGACAGTAAATTAGGTTTTTCAAAAGTGTTTAGTATAATGACGAAGAAGGTTATATATCTTAATCGCATAATTAACAAAACCCGAGAAAAACTCCCCGTAAACCGGCTACTCGATCGAGTACCCCCCTTACTCGATCGAGTATCCTAGTTACTCGATCGAGTACCCAACAGGTCAGAAACTATTTTAAAACGCAACTTACCCTTACTCGACAGAGTAAGGCCTACTCGATAGAGTACCCAAAGACTCATAAATACGGAGTACTACATAAACCTTCCATGCTAAGTATACACGGTATACTTAATGGTCAAGTAAAACAATCATGACATCCAAAACCTAGGATAGAACAAATCATGATTCCAAATGCGTGATGGTGACAAGACAGTTCGAAGACCCGCGAACAGGCTCGCGCCTCTTCGAGTAGCCTATACGGCCACGTCGCTTAAAACGCACACAACCATACAATCCCCTATAAATACCCCTCAAATGCTACCATTTGAAGGTACGCGAGCGTCCGCCTCCTCTTTTCTCCCTTAAAATTCTAGACCTCGACTTCCCGAGTCAACAAACGGCACGTATTTCCGACCTACCGATCAAAAATACGAGCCATACACAATGTTTGTCACTGTCATCGTGCATTAAATCACATAACTGATCATTTTGACCAACTATACAATCACTAAACTAAGCAACACTCTTTACTTTGCTAAAACGGTTTTCAATCGAGTTTTCCGACCTAACAAGTTTTTACACTTCCGTCAATTCCTCGTCAACGACCTAGCATGTAAGTATGTGGGTGTAATTAAATCTCTTCTTTCGTGTCCTTTTATATGTTTTTACGACCTTAACATGCTAAAACATGCATAACATGGTCCAAAATACGTATCGAATGAGCCAAAACCGAGTTTTGACCTGAAACAGAAGCCGCTAGTCACAACTAGGTGACTCGCGTCTATACTGGCTACCCAGGTCATAACTCAAACGTGTTTGAGCGTTTGAGTTCATTATTTCCATTTTTATTTTATTTTACAACCGATTTTTACCATTTCAAATCATTTTTATGATAAATATTTTTAACCATAAATTATGTTCACCCTTGGTTCATTATACCATGACGGTTCTATCCGTGGTTTGGTGACAATACTTGGTTAATTACATTTTAAAAGGTATTTTAAAACCTTTTATTCATTTGTTTACATTTTCAAAACAATCATATTAGTCATACATGCTTGACCATCCTTGGTTCTACATACCATGTCGGTTTAATCCGAGTACGATAATAAACATTGACTAATTAGAAAACAATGACCTTAACACAATTAGTTCATAATAAACATTTTTTCATCAATTCTTACAAAACTATTCATATCAAGCTTGCAAAACCGAACCCGACATCGAATATTATCAACACAATGATGATTATTCAAGTCTCGTTCTTCATATTAGCACAAAAGCGGTCTAAATGACCTTTCCTAACAAAGACGGGTTCTAATACCCTTTTACAAACAATTTCATAAACATTTTCAACAACCAGGAGACACCCATTTGGGTCGTCGTCTGCCTTGTGCCTAAACAGGCCCTCCGATTTCCAGTTTTTGAACTTGGGCAGACTCCTTTGCATCGCCCTAAGGCTCGCGCCTCAATAGGTTGTCTGATGCAGGTCCTGTTCCCTTTCCAGCACTCGTCTAGGATGATCCCGACTTTGGTTAACCCGAATAGAGGATGGATCAGATTGACCAGTTCGCATTTTACTTTACATTAACAAAATACTTTTCTAAGACAAATGGATCACGTTAGGCACCATACACCTTACTCGGTAAATGGATGTTTAATTTCCTTCTTGCATGCAAATCAACACTAAATCAAACTTGACATCAATTACTTGATATTTGGTTAAACAACCGACATAGCAAACTTCACATGTTAGGTTTAAACTTGTGGATGCGCATTCATGCATTTTCCCGTTTTATCAACTTTTGCATTCAACCAACCAAGATCGAGCAGTAGAGGCCGTTACCGCGGGCGGGATTGGATGTTTTATTAAAGGGCTTCCTAATATGTACCTTTACCTCTTACTCAGAAACTTTGGATAGTGGACGACCTTATCCAAGGCGAACGAGAGTCATTCTAGAGATAGGATGCTAAAGAGGGGCGATTCCTTATCTTTAGTACCTATGTCAAACACCGCTTTTTGTCTTGATTGACCTAGATATAAAGTTGATTCAAAAGGTTTACAAGCATCCCACAATTGCTTGGTGGCTACTTCAAACATCTCTAACATCGTTTCAAGACCCTTGCCGAGACGAAACCGACGAATCTAAAACGATCCGGTCGAAAGCATTTAATACGCCACCGAGCGTGGCTTTCCGACTGCCGCATGTCCATAGATTGGCTTGGCGTGCAGGTGGCCCATGTCCAAACTCCCCTTAGGGTTTTTCATCTCATTTATCAAGATCTGTTTTGGTTTCTTCCTTTTATCTACATCACCAAATCATCAGCAATCATTAGAATTCTGATTTGCATAATTAATGGATACGTTTGAGAGGGAAAAAGACGATGAAAAAAGTACAAAGGACAAACAATGCCTACTCATTGGGAAATTATGTGCGTCGAAATCAGTTAACATAAAGGTCACGATTAATTCTATGTAAAGCCTCTAGGATTGCAAAAATGGCGTGGAAGGTAATCTTTTGAACTCGCAAAAAAAATTATGTTTTTAAATTTAGCGATGAAAGGGATAAGAATAGGGTGTTAGAAGGACAACCATATCATTTTGATCATTTTCTTTGTTGTTTCGATGAACCAAATGGTTGGGAAAAATGATGGATTTACCATTACTTCATATTCCTTTTCGGGTTATAGTCTATGATCTCTCGTTTAATGGATGTGTAAAGCTGGAAAACATGCGGAGGACAAGGGAGGAGCTGGGTCCTTTTGTTGTAATGGATAATATGACAAACTCAAGATTGGATAGGGCGGTTCAAATAAGGATCAAACTACTAATGCGACATATAAGAATTAGAATGACTAGGGGGATTATTGACTTTCCGATGAAGTATGAAAGGTTACCTATATTATGCTATGGATGAGGGGAATAAGGCATGGCGAGAAAAATATGAGGTAGGCTTGTATGAAGACGGTATGTAAGGCTTTGGTCCTGACATGAGAGCTTCCCCTTTGAAAACGGTGAGGAAATAAGGGAATAACCTTGAAAAATGTGCAAGGAACATCTCAAGGACTTGAAGTCGGTCAATGAAAGACAAATGGAATAAGTGGTGGAAGAAATGATAAAAAAAAGCTCAAAGAAATATCTTTAAGAATCATTTGAGAAGGAAAGATGATTATAAAAGATAGATAATATGAGACGGTCTCCGCTGAAAGCAGCGCAAGAAGGGATATGGAGAATAAAGGCTTGGAGGATTAGAATAGAAGGGTAGTTGTTCTAGAGGGTAATGACATATTCTATCTATAGGTGATGATACTGGAATAGGTACAGATGAGGCGGTGAAGCCTATGATGAGCAAAAGCAAGGGCTCTTGGTGAATGGTGTAGAAGGAGGTAGGGAAAAGTATACTCTCGAATGTTTGTTCAATGACTTTTAAATATGAAGTGTGGAAAGAGGTAGCGAAGGAGGGGCGATAAAGGGATGATCACGAGTGTCAGCAAAAAAATCCCGCATAGTACATTGATATACTGCCAATAGAGTTTGAGGGAGAAGGTAGAAGACAAAGTCTATGACTTTTGTGCAATACTACAGTTTTATGTGTTGTTGGATACTCTATCGAGTAAGTGAGTTTTGCGTAAGAAACAGTGTTCTATCTATTGGGTACTCAATCGAGTAGGGGCAACTCTATCGAGTAGGGGCTACTCGATCGAGTACCTCAGTTACTCGATCGAGTGCCTCAGGTTTTACGTGTTATTCGCCGGGTTTTGATAGCAATGCGAGAAGGATATAAAATAATTTTCGTCCGTTTCTTCTAACTTTTACCCTATTCTAAGTTTCACAAAAGATAAAACAAAGTTACATTGCTCTTCTCTCTCTTTGCTCTCAAATCCTGAAGCTTGTGTCGTCGGAATCCAGAGTTCTTTACACCGTTGAGACCGTCGCGTTGTGAGTAAGATCTTAGTATAGCTTTTATATTGTTTCGTTGATTTTGGTTTAAACCCTAATTGGGTAATTTGGGGATTTTGGGAGTATTTTGGTATAAGATGGTGATTGTATGATTGTATGATTGATAGGAGGCGATTTCATTTAGGAACGCTTCTGATTCGCTGTTGTGACGATTATGGTGATTGCATTTCCAGGTAGGGTTTCCTACTGAGTTATTGTTTACATGTATATTAGATGGTTGATTATTTATTGATGGTTGGTTAATGGCATTTATCTATATCGTATTTGAATTGGTAATTGTCGATGTTGTACTTGGTTGTTGTTGTTTGCCTGTGGTTCGCGAGGTGCGCCCTCAGCTGATTGGAGTCATCTGCGGGAGTGGCTTCACGCCCTTGATTCTCCCCTTGTGGAACCTGCCATAAGAGGGGATGTGCACATTAAGGAACATGGGTTTGCGCTCAGCATAGATGACCGTGGCTTGGGTGGGACCGGCTGCGGTGTCCCACTGGCGGTGTGGATTACTGGTTGCGGCCGTAATCTGGAAGGACTAGACCTTCAGGCTTATCAGGTGATTGGTGGTGTGACGGTGTTGGAGGATTGTATGTATTGTTGTTGTTGCATTATCTTATATTTTGTAAATTGTAACTGACCCCGTTTAATTATTTTATAAATTGTGGTGATCCATTCGGGGATGGTGAGCAGTTATTGAGTAGGTATAATATGGATGCGCGAGGGATAGCTGGGCTTGAGTCATCACGAGTCGTTTAGAAGTCTTCCACTGTGTTATCAAACTTTTTATTTACTTTACTTTGTTTTTGATTTGGAACAGTTGTATCACATTTCACAGTTTAGGATTTTCTTATGTAATCGCTTTAAACATATCTATTAAAGTATTGGTCTATTTGATATTCATTGTCTCGGGTAACCGAGATTGTATCACTTTCATGAATTGGGTGGTCTTGGTGAGGCACCTTGGTGTATGGGGGTGTTACAAAGTGGTATCAGAGCAACGATTTTGGAACCTGTAACTAATAAACAAAACGAACTTAGAGAGTCAAACTAAAATGAACCCGGGTAGGAGTTGATAGGAGCTAATGCAAAGACTTGGGAGACATCCTAAAGTCACGAGCTCGCCCTACAACATTGAACCAATCACTAAGGAGGTGTCACGGGATAGCTATGTGTTTACTAATGTCATATGAAAATGTTGGATGAATGATTGTGGTGGAATAGACAATGTGGTGGAAAAGGTGAAGTAGATGTATATGATAATATGTTGTGGTTAAGCATGTTGCATGATGATTAATTTATAATATGGCGATAATACTAACATGTGAATAGGGATGTTTGTGTTGTATACGTATATCTTTTATTGCGAAAAGTTATGAATTTAAGGAATGCGAGTAGTTAGAAACGTCAGCATGACTCGATCAAGTGGGGTTAGTCGATCGAGTAGGGTGGACTCGATCGAGTGGGCTGAGCTCGATCGAGTGGGTATATGACAACATTGGGCAGTAGCTGCTATTTTGTGCAACTCGATCGAGTAAGAGAAGTACTCGATTAAGTGGGGGCTACTCGATCGAGTACGTAGGTGACTCGATCGAGTGCGTTTTTGTGTCCGTTCTGGTCAGGTTCTAGAGTTAAGGTACTCGATCGAGTAAGTGGGCAACTCGATCGAGTGACTTATACTAGATCGAGCTGGTGTAGTTACTCGATCGAGTAAGTGTTGTACGGGTTGTATATGCTTTGAGCCATAGGCTATGTGCTTATGTTTATCTCCCCTCTTATAGCTCAAAGATATGCCGCCAAAGAGGTCTACCATGTATACTAGGGCTAAGGAGATAAGCGTGGATGAGATTGCCAAGATGCTTGAGCATCAAGAGGAGCTTACGGAGGCCCTAAGGAGGTTTGGGAAAGACAAAGATGCCGGGGTAGACTTTGCCAAGATGAGAACTAAGATATCCCGCTTCAACCCAAAGGAATATATGGGTACCGGTGCACCAATTTTGCTCGACAATTAGCATAAGGAGATGCAGAATATATTAAGAGTAGTTCACTATCCCGAGGATTTTAAGGTGGAATTAGCTGCGTTCTACTTAAGATATGCTACGGAAGAATGGTGGGACAAGGTGAGGGAGAGTGCCCTAGATCTGTATCTGAAGCAGGGTAAGTCAGCTATACCATGGGTTGAGTTCAAGAGAGATATGCGCAGGGAGTTTGTTCCAGAACATGTTCGTAGTAGGTTGAGGGAGGAGTTTGATTCTTTCAAGATGACTTCATATATGGCAGTAGCTGAGTACTATCACTAGTTTAATGAGAAATCGAGATATGTAGAGGACATGGGGCTGAGTCAGGAGAATGTGGCACTTCGGTTTGAGAAGGGGTTGACCTATCAGATTATGAAGAAGTTACCGGGTGGGGTCCTTACTGATGTTAAGGGAGTGCATGAGAGGGAAGGACGAGCTGAGCGGTTGGTTGAGATGGCCAAAGAAAACAAAGAGAGGGGTCCTAAAAAGAGAAAGGCTCAGATTGAGGGTAGTGGTCAGTCTAGCTACAAGAGGGGTAATCATAACCAGGCAAGGGCTTACTCATCGGGATCGGGTTTTAGTGGTGGAGCTTCTTGTGGGTGTGGTCGTGGTTGTAGCAGTATCAGCTGAAGTATCTCTTATTTCAACTGTGGCGGTATGGGCCACAAGAGGCATGAGTGTACTAGTGCCGGGGGGATAGGTTTTCAGAGGTCATCGCAGGGGAGCTTTTCGCAGGGTCCGAGTCAGAGCTATGCTAGCAACCGATCGGCTGGGTCATAGAATAACCAAGGAGGGCATGGTAACAACAACGATGGGTCCAACCACAATGTCGGTAATGCTTATCAGAAATCGACGGCTAACAACAATCAGGGGTCAGCTGCCAAGCCATCTACTTCAGCTAGTACAGTTCAAGAAGGTGGGAAAAAGACCAATGGCAAGTTATTTATGATGGACAAGAAATATTCTGAGGATAATGCACACGTGATCACTGGTACCTTTCTTGTTAATGATGTCTCTACCTTTGTTTTGTTTGATTCGGGGGTGTCACATTCTTTTGTATCGTCGGGTCATGCTAAGCTTTTGGGTTTTAGGGAGTTTGAGTCTGGAAAAGATGAGGTGAGTCAGTGTCTTGTGGGATGTTGTATAAGGTTGTATCTATGATAGTTGGGCAGGTTGATCTTCCATGGGATTTGTTATAATTTCCTATAGACGATTTTGAGATGATAGTTGGTATGGATTGGTTGGGTAAGTACAAGGCTAAAATAGATTGCCACCAAAAGAAAGTATCTTTGAGAAGTACTAAGGGAGTTAGTGTGTCTTATCGTGGGTTTGTTGTCAAACCCAAAGTCAAAGTAATTGCAATGGTGACCTTGAAGTCTTACCTGAGGAAGGGGTGTCCTTTGATTGTATGCCATGTGAAAGATCATAGTAGGGTTGAGCCGACATTAGATGAGATACCAGTGGTGGGAGAGTTTCCAGATGTTTTTCCGGAGGAGATACCGGGTTTGCCACCAAAGAGGGATATAGATTTCAGTGTGGAGTTGAAACTAGGGACGGGACCGATCTCTAAGGCCCCGTACCGCATGGGTCCTAAAGAGTTAGGGGAGCTAAAGAAGTAGTTTGATGATTTGATAGAGAAGGGATACATTAGACATAGTGTATCGCTGTGGGGAGCACCAGTTCTGTTTGTGAAGAAGAAAGATAGGAGCTTGAGGTTGTGTATCGACTATAGGGAGCTTAACAGTGTTACAGTGAAGAACAAGTATATCCTTTGCCAAGGATAGATGATCTGTTTGACCAGCTGAGTGGGGCATTAGTCTTTTCAAAGATTGATCTGAGGTTAGGGTACCATCAGGTGAGGATTCGGGATGAAAACATACCAAAGACAGCTTTTCGATCGAGATATGGTCACTATGAGTATGTGGTGATGTCGTTTGGGTTGTCTAATGCGCCGACAGTGTGTATGGATTTGATGAACCGGGTCTACAGCCAGTTCTTGGATCAGTTCGTGGTGGCGTTCATAGATGATATCTTAGTATATTCTAAGACTAAGGAGGAGCATGAGGAGCATTTGAGGTTCGTGTTGCAAACTCTGCGCGATAATCAGTTATATGCAAAGTTGTCTAAGTGTGAGTCCTAGCTAGAGAAAGTGGCTTTTCTGGGTCCTGTGATTTCTAAAGAGGGTGTATCAGTGGATCCTAGCGAGATAGAGGGGGTGTCTAAGTGGGAAGCACCAAAGAACGTGGCCGAGATCAGGAGTTTCTTGAGTTTGGCAGGATACTATCGTCGGTTCGTGAAACACTTTTCGAAGATCGCCAGACCTATGACCGCGTTGATGAGGAATGATAACAGGTTTCAACGGGATGACAGTTGTGAGACGGCGTTCCAAACATTAAAGGAGCGTTTGACCACAGCTCCAGTCTTAGCTTTACATGAAGGGTGTGAGAACTTTGAGGTGTATATAGATGCTTCAAAGAACGGGTTGGGTTGTGTGTTGATGCAGAACAGGAAAGTCATTGCCTATGCTTCTAGGAAATTGAAGCTTTACAAGGAGAATTATCCGACACATGATCTAGACCTGGGTGCAGTTGTGTTTGCTCTCAAGATCTGGAGGCACTACCGTTATGGGCGCGACTTTTAAGGTGTTTTTGGATCACAAGAGTCTAAAGTACATCTTTACTCAAAAGGAGATGAACATGAGACAGAGGAGTTGGATGAAGCTTATCGTGGATTATGACATGGATATCATATACCATGAAGGGAAAGCAAACGTGGTTACTGATGCGTTGAGCAGGAAGAGTTTGCATTCTCTACGCACAACTATGTCTTTGATGAGGTTGAGAGATGAGGTAGGTAAGATGGGGATACATATGATTCAAAAAGCGGATGCTAGAGGAGATTTACCAGTGGAGCCGGATCTTTATGATGATATTCGCAGGAAGCAGGCTCTTGATTCTAAGATTCAAGAGTGGAGAACTGGAGTAAAGAAAGGGACAGTGTCTCGGTTCTCTATTCATTCTGATGGGAGTGTTCGGTTTGATGGGAGATGGTGTTTGCCTAGGGATAAGGAGTTGAAAAAGATAATCATGACAGAGGCTCATTGCACACCGTATTCAGTACATCCGGGTGGTGACAAGCTTTATAGAGATCTGAAGAAGACTTTCTGGTGGCTTGGGATGAAAAGGGAGACATGTGAGTTTGTGGCTAGGTGTTTGACATGTCAGAGAGTCAAGGGGGAGCAGCGAAGACCACAAGGTAAGATTCAGTCTCTTGAGGTACCTGAGTTGAAATGGGAGTCTATCTCCATGTATTTCATAGTGGGTTTACCGAGGAGTCAGCAAGGTAATAACATGATATGGGTGATCGTTGACCGTTTGACTAAGTCAGCTCACTTTATTCCAATGAAAGATACATGGAGTAAGGTGCAGTTGGCTAATGGCTACAGGAAGCATGTGGTGAGGTTACATGGGGTGCCAAAGGACATTGTGTCAGATCGGGATGCGAGGTTCATTTCTCGGTTTTGGCAAGAGTTGCAGGAGATGATGGGAACTACCTTAAAGATGAGTACTGCGTTTCATCCTGCAACAGATGGGCAGACATAGAGAACTATCAAGACTTTGGAAGATATGTTGAGAGCTTGTGTGATGAAGTTTGGTGGTAGTTGGGAAGATAGGTTGGATTTGATCGAGTTTTCTTACAACAGCAGCTACCATACGAGTATTGGGATAGCTCCGTTTGAGGCTTTGTACGAGAGGAGGTGTAGGAGTCCGATTTGCTAGGATGATAATGCTAAAGCAGTGGTTTTAGGACCACAGATGGTACAAGAGATGATAGAATAAGTGAAAGTGATTCGGCAAAAGATTTTGGCCCAGGATCGACAAAAGAGCTATGTGGACTTGCACCATCTGGACATCGAGTTTCAGGTTCGGGATAAGGTTCTTTTGAAAGTGTCACCTATGCATGGGGTTATGCGGTTTGGTAAGAAAGGGAAGTCAAGCCAAAAGTTCATTGAACTGTATGAGATTTTGGATCGTGTGGGAGAGGCTGCTTATCGGTTAGCTTTACCGCCAGCCTTGGAACGTGTACATAATGTGTTCCATGTGTCTCAGTTATGGAAGTATGTGAGTGATCCTTCCCATGTGTTAGAGGTGGAGAACATCGAGTTAGATGAATCCTTGTCTTATCTTGAGGTGCCAAAACAGAATCTCCATCGCAAGGTTCGCAAAACTAGGTCCAGGGAAATGGTGTTGCTCAAGGTTTCATGGTCTAATCATGAGGTTGAGGAAGCAACTTCGGAGGCGGAGGAGGTTATGAAGGAGCGATATCCATCTCTTTTTGATCAGGTATGTGTGGTTACGGGGACGTAACCATGTTTCTTTTAGGGGGTAGGAGATGATTGCGTAAGGTTTTGGTTTGGTTTTATGTTGGTTTTGGTACAGTTAGTGGTTGTTTTGAGTCGGTATGAGTTGTGGTTGGGTTTTGGTTTTTGAGTTTTTGTTGCGTTGTTGTGTCGTAGTTGAGTTAGTAGGTTTTTTTTTTGTGTATGGGTTTCAACTTCGGGGACGAAGTTCATTTTTAAGGAGGGAAGACTGTTATACTACGGTTTTATGTGCTGTTAGGTACTCTATCGAGTAAGGCTTAATCTGTCGAGTAAGTGAGTTTTGCGTAAGAAACAGTCTTCTGTATGTTGGGTACTCAATCGAGTAGGGGCTACATGATCGAGTACCTCAGTTACACGATCGAGTGCCTCAGGTTTTACGTGTTATTTGCCGGGTTTTGATAGCAACGCGAGAAGGATATAAAAACACTTTTCGTCAGTTCCTTTTCACTTTTACCCTATTCCAAGTTTCACAAAAGATAAAACAAAGTTATGTTGCTCTTCTCTCTCTCATTACTATCAAATCCTAAGGTTTCTGTCGTCGGAATCCAGAGTTCTTTACACCGTTGAGACCGTCGCGCTGTGGGTAAGATCCTAGTACAACTTTTATATTGTTTCGTTGATTATGGTTTAAACCCTAATTGGGTGATTTGGGGGTTTTGGGAGTATTTTGCTATAAGATGGGGATTGTATGACTATATGATTGATAGGAGGAGATTTCGTAGAGGAACGTTTCTGATTCGCTGTTGTGAGGATTGTGGTGATTGCATTTCCAGGTAGGGTTTCCTACTCAGTTATTGTTTACATGTATATTAGATGGTTGAATTGTTGTTGGTGGTTGGTTAATGGCATTTATCTATATCGTATTTGAATTGGTAATTGTCAATGTTGTAGTTGGTTGTTGTTGTTTGTCTGTGGTTCGTGAGGTGCACCCTCGGCTGAGTGGAGTCACTTGCGGGAGTCGTTTCACGCCCTTGATTCGCCCTTTATGGAACCCGCCACAAGAGGAGATGTGCACATTAAGGAACATGGGTTTGCGCTCGGTATAGATGAGTGGGGCTTAGGTGGGAACGGCTGTGGTCCCCCACTGGCGGTGTGGATTACTGGTTGCGGCCGTAATCTGGCAGGACTAGACATTCAGGCTAGTCAAGTGGTTGGTGATGTGACGGTGTTGGAGGATTGTATTTATTGTTGTTGTTGCATTATCTTATATTGTGTAAATAGTAACTGACCCCGTTTAATTGTTTTAAAAACTGTGGTGATCCATTTGGGGATGGTGAGCAGTTATTGAGCAGGTATGATATGGATGCGCGAGGGATAGTTGGGCTTGAGTTATCACGAGTCGTTTAGAAGTCTTCCGCTATGTTATCAAACTTTTTATTTACTATAGTTTGTTTTGGATTTGGAATAGTTGTATCACGTTTCACAGTTTTGGATTTTGTTATGTAATCGCTTTAAACTTGTCTATTAAAGTATGATCTTTTATGGTCTATCTGATATTCATTGTCATGGGTAACCGAGATGGTAGCACTTTCATGCATTGGGTGGTCTTGGTAAGACAACTTGGTGTATAGGAGTGTTACATTTTGGGGCAAGGAGGTTGGAATAAGGGTTACTTCGAATCCAGTCATGGAAATTTGTGAGGCAAAGACTATTTGTGAAGAGCCTCATCAGGCTCAATGAGTGTTCTATGCTACAATTGTTGGGGATGGGCAACGATCCGACAATTGTAAAAATGAGAGAGTTTCTCGGAGAGAGGATGGAGAGGTGATTGTGCTTTTGGAAACTAAACTTAGCAATGTAGAAATGAGACGTGTTCTAAATATATTGAATGGCTATAAGGTTTTTCTTTTAGTACTCTGCTGGAAGGTCAACGAGGATTGCGATATTGTGGCGCGAAGGTGTTAAGGTGGAACATATTATCTACTACTGTACACCACCTTGACATTGTTATTAAAGGACTCTTGATTATAGGAGAGTGGCACTGGGCTCGAAAGGAGGACAAGTGATTGGCAGCAAATGAGGGACATCAAACGATTATCCTATTTACCTTCGGTGGCTATTTTGAACTTAACCTTATTCCATTTGAACATGAGAAGAAGGGGGCCCGCTAAGGGAGAAACAGTTTAGGAATGTTGAGGAGTCTATTGATCGAATACGAAAGAGGAGGGGGGGGGGGGTGAATTGAGTATTAAAAACGATGACCGCTTTTTCGATCTATATGATATAAAATAATTATTTGATTTTATTGATTAAAATCAACTAATTAAATTACTAATAATAAATGCAAAATCAAAAAAACAATAATAAAGAGAGAGAGAAAGAGAGACACACGGGATTTTGAAGTGGTTCAGTTTCACAAGTCGAAACCTACGTCCACTATTCTCGATTAATAATTTTTAGTACCTTTCTCCGGATTACAAAAATTATCAATCCACTCGTATAATCAACTATATGATTATAACTCAGATTGAGTATCGCTAAATACTCTAGGTTGCTCTTACGTTAATAAGAAAAGTACAACGATAAATACTAATCTCACGTTATGCGAGTGAGTACAATATCTTGTGTACTTAGTATCCTATAACGAGTTCTCTTCGAGTGATTGACAAATATGATGCGCAACTTTTGTATAAGAAAATTGTAAAATAAGAATTAAAGCTCAAAGAATTTTACTTAAAATATTTTTCTCTCTAAAAGTGTAGATGTGTGTCACTTTTAAATGATGAATGAATGAGAGTATTTATAGTAGTAGAGAATTAGGGTTTAGGAATGTTCTGGAATTAGGGCATAGGAATGTTCTGGAATAATGAATCCCTAAACGACTTGATGAACATGTAAGAAGCAAAGGAAGAAGGAGTTTGGCCTCCTAGGGTTTCGGCCACCTAGGGTTTTGGCCTCCCTAGGGTTCGGCCGGCCTCTAGGCCTCCTTCGGTCCACTATTGCTTCTATAGCCCACAACAAATCGAGATAGAATTTAGTTAAATCCCTAGGTTGCATGACGATATAAATATCGTGTTACAAACCAATAGTTTATTCAACTTAAATTCTTATTAATTAATTCTAATTAAAATAAATACTCTCTTATTTTATAAATCACTAAAAATATATTTTCCAAAAATTAACGCATCATTTTTGTCTAGCAATGAAATTATGGCTATTAGGTCATAACTTCAATAACCTTTAAATCAAACAAAGTAAAACCATTACCGGATGACGACTTATACTAACTAATCTTCAATAGATCTTCAGTAAACGAATCGCCTCTTCACAAGTCTCTCATCTTGAGTCTCGTGGTTGATTTCTAATCTTGATCTTGCTTGAATACATCGATCAAGTGTATTTGAAGTTGTACCTCCTTGGTCCAAACTTCAAGCTTGCATCATTGTAATTGTTCCTTTCTATATTAAGACTTTAAGCACACAATTACACGCAGATGTTTATAATATTAAGTCCGTATACAAATCATTACTGTCATTATCAAAACAATTAATAAGGACTAAAGGTCCAACAAATTCCCCCTTTTTGATGATGACAAGTCTCCTATAATTTGTGTCTAAGTCTAGTTCCCCCTTAACATAATACTTCCCAAATTATAGAACAGTTGAGCGCAGAAACTTATAATCTTTTCAATGTTATAACTATAGAACGCCATGAGAGAATTAACTTAAGACGGTCGCAAATAATAAAAACAATTCCCCCTCTTGGCATCATTGAAAAGATAAGAACAAACATAAAACAACCAAAATAATATATTATGAGACAAGAATGAATCATGAAAAAACATATTATATTAAACGCAATCTAGTTCTTAATTAGCATAATAATATTATAAACCTGCAATCACACAAGAAATAAAATGCGGAATTGAAAAAGCTAATATCCATAAGATGGATTTTTATTGTGAGCAAAGGAATTAAAAAGATATGGCTATGTTGAATGAATTAGGGCAAGATGGTCAAGGGTAACGTGGGTTCCGCGGGTGTGACCTAGGACGGGTTCGATATTCCAAGTCATCGAGTCGCGCATGACAATGGTCTAGGAGTGCAGCTTGGGCAGTCAATCGAGTATCGAAGTTACCAATCCTCAAAGTCATTGCTTTAACTGCTTCATATATAGTTTGCATCTCAGACCTCATCTCCTTCCCAGATTGCAAGAGCTCATCACCAAACTTAACCAAATTAGCCAAACCTTCCTTCATAAGAGTAGACTCAGAGTGTGTTCGCACGGCGGCCTTAAGAGCACTGTCGATTTTTGTATCAAACCGTGACAACACGGTGTTTATACGAGCCGAGCTAACTTCACTTGGTCCACTAGTATCAACTCTCCTTTCCTTAATAAGATCAAACAACTCTCCGAATTTCTTGTCTTGCTCATTAATCCTTCCAAGAATAGAAGTGAAATTCGATTCCATCTTAGAATCCAACATCTCAAAATTCACATTGCTTTTTCCTCCTTTTTCTCCTTTTGTCTCAAAACATAATTCGGTGCCATTAATAACGAGCTTCATAAGATAAATAAAGATCATTCATCTCATCACTGGCATTAACTCCATAGAATTCTAAAGAAAGAAAATAATACCAATTTCCTTATTATTTTTTTCGGTGCCTTCCTTTTTTTTCTCGCACTTTCCTTTTTTTTTCTCGTGCTTTTTTTTTTCTTCGTGCTTTTTTTTTCGCACTTTCCCCCTTTTTTCCGTGCCTTTTTTTTTCACGGCACTTTCCCCTTTTTTTTCGTGCCTTTTTTTTCACGGCACCTTTTTTTTTGTGCTTTCCTTTTTTTTTGGTACTATTTCCTATTTCTTATATGACAATAATAAGAAAAGAATCCTCTTTGAAGTAAGATTACGAAAGAAAATCTTGTGATGGAGTTTAGGCAGGATTTGTGTAGGAATATAATAAGATAGAAATATCTTTATTATATTTAGGCATTTTATTGTAGATTTTGTCGAATTTTTGTAAGGAAATGTGATTATGCAAAATATAAAATATTACCATACACATAAGCAAGATATAACACGTAAAATAAATATTATTTAACATAATTAAACTTGCAAAAAAAATATACGGACACAATCGTACAATCTCATCTTCCTAGCCAGTCATTTAGGTTCCCAGACATAATTATGACGGATTTAATTATCACTAATTAAACCAATCTCTAGTCTCAATAACTCAAAGCGTTTTCTAGCTAACGGCTTAGTCAAGATATCAGCCCATTGCCTTTCGGTACTACAAAATTCAAGTGAAATGTTGCCTTTCTCTACATGATCTCGTAGAAAATGGTGTCGAATATCTATATGTTTGGTCCTCGAGTGCTGGGCATGGTTCTTAGAGATTACTATAGCACTCGTATTGTCACAAATAATAAGCATACGACCTACATTTATACCATAATCACATAGTTGTTGCTTTAACAAAAGTAATTGAGAACATACCAGTCCTGCAGATACATACTCGGCTTCAGCAGTAGACATTGCAACTGAATTTTGTTTCTTTGATCCCCATGTGAGAATACAAGGTCCAACAAACGTAGGAAACCCAGAAGTGCTTTTCCTATCTAAAGAGCATCCTGCATAATCTGCATCTGAATACCCTACTAGATCGAAACTACATTCAAGTGGATACCATAAGTATAAATTAGATGTACCAATTAAATATCTCAAGATACGTTTAACTGCAATCATATGTGACTCTTTAGGACACGATTGATATCGCGCACAGACACATACACTAAACATTATATCAGGACGACTTGCAGTTAAATATAAAAGTGAATCAATCATACCTCGATATGTAGTCTCATCGACACACTTACCATGTTCATCTATAGTCATCTTCTTTTCAGGTACCATAGGTGTGTCGTAAGATTTTGGATTTTCCATACCGAATTTTCGAATCAGTTCCTTGATATATTTCTGTTGGTGAATCTTTATACCATCCCTTGTTTGTTGAATTTGTAAACCTAGAAAGTACTTCAGTTCTCCCATCATGCTCATTTCAAACTCAGAAGTCATTTGATCTGAAAAATACTTGCACAATTTTTCATTAGTAGAACTGAATATAATATCGTCTACATAAATTTGCACAACAAGTAAATTAGAACCCTCGGATTTTAGGAACAAGGTTTTATCGACAGATCCTCTTATAAAATTATTTTGTAACAAAAACTTGGATAATCTGTCATACCATGCCCTTGGAGCTTGTTTCAAACCATATAAAGCTTTGTCTAATTTATAAACATGGTTTTGAAACTTGCTTTCTATAAATCCGGGAGGTTGTTCTACATAAACTTCTTCTTCCAAATAACCATTAAGAAATGCTGTCTTAACGTCCATTTGGAATAACTTCATTCCTTTATGAGCAGCAAAGGCAATAATGAGACGAATAGCCTCAAGTCTTGCTACGGGTGCAAAGGTCTCGTCATAATCGATCCCTTCTTGTTGATTGTAGCCTTGGACAACTAGTCGTGCCTTGTTTCTTGTAATAAGTCCTGTATCGTCTAATTTGTTTCTAAACACCCATCTTGTACCAATAATAGTTCGATCACTAGGTCGTGACACCAAGTGCCATACCTTATTGCGTTCGAATTGTTGAAGCTCATCTTGCATAGCAGTTATCCAATCAGGTTCCGCAAGAGCTTCTTTAATATTGGTAGGTTCAATGGTCGATAGAAACGAAAAGAACGAGCAGAAATTATTCAAGGACCTTCTAGTTTTAATGTCTTGCTCTAGATCCTCTAGGATTTTGTCCAAAGGGTGGGAGCTTTGATGTTTCCACTTTTTAAGAACTCTAGGCTCATTATCATTTGATGGATTTGCATCATCTGCAGACGAAGAATAATGATTTGTTCCCCCTGAGTTGGAATCGGGATTTTCTTCAGAAGTATCACTAACTTCATTAGAAATTTCATGATTTGGATCAGAAGTTACTGAAGGAAAAGTAGATCTATATACTTACATATTCATATATGTTTTAATTTAATTTGTCATAAAATTAAAGATTGATCTTATGCATGCAAACATTAAAACAAAATAAGGAAGAAACATTATTCTTACATTGTATTTTCGGTTTATGGGCATAAGAGAGATCACCTTTCTCTCTTGTTCTTGTGCTTTCCTTTAATGGAAGAACTAAGATCCAAGTGTAGGATCTCTCCCAAAGCTTAATACCCAAGGCTTACTCTTAATTAAAATTAATATTATAAGAACTAGTATAATATTAATCTTGTAGAAAAATGACCCAAAAATATTACAAAACACTTAATATTTTCGGTTTGGGAGAGAAGAAGAAGAGAGTTATTTTTCTCTCTAGAATTCTTATTTTTTGGATAAGTGGAAGAATGAAAAATACATCAATAACAATATTGAGTATATGGTGAAAAGGAGAGGAAAAACCAATTGTTTTTGGCCTCTAGAAAACCGGGTGGGAGAGAGGGCAAAGGGGAGCCAATGCATGCATAAATTGTTCTTCACAATGAGCATTAGGTTTGCATGACTAGTGACTAGGGTAATCATCATGCCCTCCACTAATATAATCAACATATAATTCGCTTAATCCTCACCTAATTTTCGGTCCATATGGATAATATGGAATCCATATTATTTTTGTCAATTGTCAAAATGTCACATGTCACATGTCACATGAAATTGCTATGTATTTTTAACATATTAAAAATCAACGTATTAATAAAAATACGTCATATACAAAAATCGACTTAGTAATTTCATAATTACTTGTACCAAAATATTTTACCATTTATAAATCACAACAGATTGTATTTATAATAATTCATTCAATTTCAATTGTTTCTTTATACAATAATTTCGTCCGAGTAATGATACAATTCGATTACTCAGACCGTATCTCATTTAATCACATTTCAATGTGATACGTAAATTTTACTTCCAAAATCGTCCGTCAATTTTCAAGTAATTTAATTAACTCGTAACATTATACGATTAATTAAATGATCAATTAAGAGTGTTGCCCTATAGGTATGACCTAGGGGATCAACTGATCACCACCGTCGCACGACAATAATGTCAAACTCTAGTCGGCTAATCATTACCGATATATGTTGACCAGTTGAAAAAATTACTTCCCAATTGTATTCTTTATAATGAGATTTAAACATGTGATCATCATGATGAACAGTCGTGATCGCATTATTGTCGGAGGACACATATTCCAACAATCTCCCACTTGTCCTCGACAAGTAAAAGCGCCACCAATTCTCTTGTCCTATTACTATCTCCCACTCAATGCAAGGTGTCTTTCAGGTCGTACTTGCAAGTGATCATATCGAGAGTGGTTTCCTCGATCTGGAGAATAACTGATTGACCAGATTTATCCACCATGGATACAATCCGAGCGTGGCCACGCATTTCTAGTTCATTACTCCTCGAGTGGCCCTGAGATATTGTTATAACCCTGACTAGGGGTGGACAATTCCTATCGCACTCATTCCCTTCGACTAGCCACAGCCATCATAACCCAAAATGTGCCCATTTGACCCCATTTACGAAGGTCGTAGTAACACAAATCAAAGTTAATCTGAAACTGTGCCATCTTAGGTGAATAGTCTTTAGTCAAAAGAATCGACTCATTCGAATACTATAGTAGCTCTCGCCATGACCAGGCTATATAAAATTGCCAGAACTCTATAAGCGGTCATTAGGCCCGACAAAATGTTCCTAACAGTCTGCCTATGTGATCGACTAGTCATCTCACATGACTCTATGGCACTTGAACTTGCCATCAATCGCATCACACTCTAGTCACTTCGAGACGTCACCTCATGTAAGTAACTATGGGCAAATACAATGTTAATCCATGTTCACTTTAACGGGGTTCAATTGTCTCCACAACCCGTTTGGATGTAACAATGTACAAGGTGAGTTAATAATAACTCGAACGACAAATGTCGACATCACACTAGGGTAGTCAATACCATATTACAACCTTGTGATGTATATCGTAAATGTAAACACTTATTGATTGCAATAGAAGTTTAACATGCCATGGGTCCATGTGTTCAAACTTCTTATAATCGCATTTTCCTTTACATTCATGTTCTCTCTCATAGCATGAATATTACCAAGTACGCATCAAGGTTCCCGACCTTGGTTTCGGTTCTTTAACTTGAAAGAACTTCCTTATCGATTATCACATAAGAAACGAATTTGTGGTGAATGATATAACTTGTACTGATCAAGTACTCCATACACACACAATGTACTAGGTATATGTTTTGCAGAGTCTTACAACAATTTGTCAAGACGATTGGCCTAGAACTTCTCACAAGTCCTAGCATAGTTAGGAAAGATTAGTTTTGAGTAACTTCTTATTCAACTAAGTATCTTTCCAAAAACTTCTTATTTCTCTTTCTAGGCTTGAAAGATTTAAGACTCTCATAAATCCTTACATGTGTTCGAACTTTCTATAATATGTGCAACCTCTTATCACATAATAGAGTATTCCGTCAAACACCGAAATCGCTCATCGGATTCTACTTGAGAATTCATGACGTTTCTACTATGGCTTACCAATCAATCATCATGCTCTAATGCATATGATTCATAATTGGACATGTACATGATTATTCTAATGGCGGAAACATTTGTTACTAATAATCATGAGATCAACCGTTCATAGGTTCAATGAACGGCCATGACTGCTAATGGCAATTCCATTTTCATCTACATGAATAACCTATGTGAATGTTGATACGATGTGTATCTCTTAATACTAATCCAACATCCCTTGATGTAATTGGATTCATCATTGTCCATTTTCATCCAGAATTGAAAACTCAAAACTTCCTCTAAGAAGGAAGGTGTTCGCTCGTCATTCTTTGTCGAGTGGTGAGTTGTAAACATTCAAAGGATGATAGCTCCCACTAAATTCCATGTCTTCACATGATAATTTCCTAACTCCCACTCAATTCCACATATTTCGAAATTGACTTCTCAATCGAAACTTTTCAAGAATTGAAATATAAATTGCATTGCCAAGTTATTAAGATAAAACCATATATGTTCCCATCATATCCCTTCAAAATACCTATTTCGAAGAGGTCTCTTTTTTAACCTTACGGAAAGAGATTTTAAATCTCTAACACACTCATGTCATAATGATGTGTAGCAATGTCATTATTCAAATATAAATAATATCTAGAACACGTCCTTCGAAATACCCTTTCGGAAGGAGGTTTAACCATTTCATAATGAGGTTAAGCAATGATATTTGCGTGGTTAAAACTTGGCCATTGAAGATATAGGTATATCAATCTTTGCAACTTGATCATAACTAGTATGTTACTATGATTCATTTAGGCTCTTAAGTAAATCTCAAGGTTGAAACTATTGGTCAAAATTTATCATATAGAACTTAGTCAAAAACTTGTTAAGACTTTACATTAGTCATTTTTCTTCCAAAACTTCCTTTTGGTCTCCTCGTGTAGTTATCTTGAGAATATACTCTTATGATTACTTCACTTGGTCTCTTTAGTCATATAGAACTAACTTGAGACCATAGATCTCATCTATTCGGTATACTATGTAAATAGATATACCTTCATTCAAATCATTCTCTCTTGCGTAGATCTTCATTTACACAAGTACACAATTTTTATCTTGTCTCGTGTGTTGTGTCCTCATTTTTCTCCCACTCTATCTTTAGAATAAATACACTATAGATTCAAAGATAGCATATGAGACACAAATAATGATGTTGAAGTATAAGGAGAACTATCTCATAGATAGACTAATAGTTATTGATTTCGTATGTGTATTTGGTGATTGACATACCTTTAAGAGAGTTCATAGACTCAACACCACTTTATAAATGATCATACACAAGCCTTAAGCATGTGGACATATAATGAATCCCGTCATTATAGTTGTCTATTTGATCACTTTAAGTGAATAATCTTATGTTTCTAAGAGCAAGCATTTAAAGATGAATTTTAGAACAAAAGGATAAAATGATAAAACGGGTGACTTGGGTTGCAAACCAAGTCACCATTATCCAAAATACAACCCATTATCCAAAATACCTTTCCATGTCGAACACAGAAACTTAAGGTTCTAAAATTCAAAACATAATTTAAAATAAGACAATGAAAAGCAAAGCTCCATGAAAGCTATCCCTAGCTTCTTGATGGTTTCTCATGCTTGCTTTTCCTTTCCCTTGTCTTTGCTTGGTGGAGGCCCTATTTACAATAAAAAGGGAGATACATTATCACAACTTTGCATCATAATACCATAGTTGAATTAGAAACATAAAAGAAGGATAGTCATTTACCTACTGGAGTAATCTTTCCAGCCTTAATATCACCAAGGTATTTGGAACAATTTCTTTTCCAATGTCCCATACCATTACAATAATGGCATTTATCAAGAGGACCCTTCTTGATTTTTGAAGTGCTAGCTTCACAAGTCTTAGCTTTGGTGAATGTGGGAGTTTGCTTTTTACCCTTCCTCCCATTCTTCTTGAACTTCCCCTTACTCTTAGTGCTTATGTTAAGCACATCCTTGGGTGGGTTCACATTTAACCCCATGTCTCTTTCGTCTTGCACAAGTAACTTGTGTAATTCTTCAAGAGACACATCCTTGTCTTGCATGTTAAAATTCACCCGGAATTGAACATATGCTTTCACTTTGGACAAGGAGTGTAGAATCCTATCTACAATGAGTTCTTTGGGGATTTCAACCTTTTGAATTTTCAAGGTCTCGACAAGCTCCATAAGTTTGAGCACATGAGGGCTAACCTTTTGGCCCTCTTTGAAGTCGAGATCAAAGAATGCCGCGGCCGCCTCATATTGGACGATCCGCGGAGTTTGTGAAAACATTGTCACAAGCTTGGAGTAAATCTCATTAGCATTGCCCATTTTAAAGGCTCTCCTTTGGAGGTCCGCCTCCATCGCAAATATCAAGACATTTTTCATTGCGGCGGACTCCTTTTGGTAAGCCTCATATGCTTCCCTAGTGGCGGCGGTCGACCTAGTAGTAGGTTCGGGTGGAGAGGCCTCGGTAAGGTAACGAAGCTTGTCGTCACCTTGGGCGGCCAATTTGAGTTGGGCATCCCAATCGGAGAAATTTAACCCATTCTTTTCAAGTTTACATCGATCCATAAAGGATCGGAGCCATGATGAACTAGCGAGAGGTGCGGCGGTTGGAGTTGGTGTTGCCATTTGTTATGAGAAAAAGAAGTGGTCTACAAAACAAAATATAAGGAGTAAAACAAATGTCGTTTTAATAATAATACTCGTAAAAATGTATGATTTAAACAAGTTTTATGCATTTTTCTAGTGACCTCTACCCAACTAGATAAATGATTCCAAGACCCAAATTTATATCAACTTAGGCACGGGGTAGCCGATGAAACCTTTATCAATATAACTCGGTGGATTAACTTTTTAATCGATTCTACTTTTAGAACTCTTGGTCGATAAAATTACTCTAATGTTTATTTATAGCCCAAAACACATCAACAAGGGCACGGGGTAGCCGATGAAACCCTTATCAATAACTTTTGTTGAGTTCAATCCAAATTTCGAATAAATGTGTCCATTATCCAAACCCACATTAACTTAGGCACGGGGTAGCCGATGAAACCCTCATCAACATGAATTCGGTGGATTAGACATTTATCACCCACTTCCCCTACGTAACAAGGTTTGTACCCCGGGGTAGCCGAGTGCACTCCCTCGCGAAATAGGTTTTCATGGTTTCTACTATTTGGTAAGGCTATGTCTCAATTGATTGTTTTAGCGAGAGGTCATGTCAATTTATTATCTATCACGTTTTAAGTGAACTAAAGCGGTGAACTACAATAATTTTAATTGACACGGTCGATTAACTAGATAAAGATGATAATGCATGTTTTAGTTATGGCGATTTAGCGATGCATGTGACATAAAATAAAATGCAAGCATAAAAATAAATAAATCCTAGTATGGCCTTTCCTAATATAGAAAAACTATTACATATTCGGAAACCAACTCCATTGGTCCCTTGAACTTCGGTTGTGGCACGCATCTCGAGGTAACACCGTCTTTATGTATCGCCATCTTGAAGAAATCCGTCTTTGGGAACTCCGAGATAAATTAAATTACATAGCAAATTACATAATTTCCTATTATACATTTGTAACTAAAATAAAATAAATCTATTAAATTAAAAAACGGTGATACGAGATCACAATAAAATTACAACCGAATCGATATTCCCATTCATTTCGGGAAATACCAATTAAAATCTAAGGCCATACTAAGTAAAATTACATAATTCAAAAATTACATAAATAAAAATTATGACAATCATAAAGAAAATGCAGCATTATAATATGTATGAACATGCTCAATTTTATGCTAAATCGCCTTTAATTAGCCAATATCGTATATTACTCGGTTTTTACGGATTTGGGTGATTTCAACATTTTATAATCACAAAAATTACATAAATTCATATTTATGCATAAGTTAATTACCCTAACCTCTTATGACTCAAAATTTAGTCTTCACTAATAATTTGACCATAATTAACTCATATTTATAAAATTGTTCATTAGTGGACTAAAAATTACAAAAATAAGCTATAAACTTCAAATAAATCACAAAATTTCAAATAAATTTGAAATTTGAAATTTAAACTCATGAACATTCTGGAAAAATACCATGACACTCATAATGTTCAAAATCTTAGGCCAAAAATTTCGAAATTTTTCCGGAAAAACAATGTTGCGGTTTATCGGTTTTTAATAAAATAATCATAAAAACATGGGAAAAATTACATTCATTAACTTTTCAATTTTAGATCTGAAAAAGATAATAAAATGCAACATTGGACGTTTTTCCTTAGTCATAAATCATGTTTTATTAAATTTCACTAATAATGTCACTATTTATGCTATTTTTCTTCAAAAATCCATAAATCATGCAAAAAGACTTCACTATAGCCCATTATTATACACACATCTTGTAAAATTGCATGTGACAACATATTAAATTTCTATGACCAGATTCGAAATTTAACTCATATTAACCTATTTTTCACCTAAATCCGAATTTAATAATGAAAAATCCATTTTTCGAGCATATCAAGTCCAAAAATTATGAAAATTTACAGGTTATCTCAAAATAATATATGTGACAACATATCCAAAAATCACTGGAAAATTCGAAGTATAACAAATTTTAGACCAAAAATGACATTTTTACTCATAAAATCATATTTAAATGCCATTATTGTATTATATGAACAATAAAAATCCGTAAATTTAACCAAAATATCCTAAAATATTTTAGGACCAGAAATTTTAACATGCATGAATTAATTTCGTGATATATCATAATAACACAAATTTTACAAGTTTTATATGTTAATCTTTATAACTCGGAAAAACTTTTAACCGATTTGCATGCAAACAACCATGGCTCTTGATACCGATTAAAGGAAAAGTAGATCTATATACTTACATATTCATATATGTTTTAATTTAATTTGTCATAAAACGAAAGATTGATCTTATGCATGCAAACATTAAAACAAAATAAGGAAGAAACATTATTCTTACATTGTATTTTCGGTTTATGGGCACAAGAGAGATCACCTTTCTCCCTTGTTCTTGTGCTTTCCTTTAATGGAAGAACTAAGATCAAAGTGTAGGATCTCTCCCAAAGCTTAATACCCAAGGCTTACTCTTAATTAAAATTAATATTATAAGAACTAGTACAATATTAATCTTGTAGAAAAATGACCCACAAATATTACAAAACACTTAATATTTTCGGTTTGGGAGAGAAGAAGAAGAGAGTTATTTTTCTCTCTAGAATTCTTATTTTTTGGATAAGTGGAAGAATGAAAAATACATCAATAACAATATTGAGTATATGGTGAAAAGGAGAGGAAAAACCAATTGTTTTTGGCCTCTAGAAAACCGGGTGGGAGAGAGGGCAAAGGGGAGCCAATGCATGCATAAATTGTTCTTCACAATGAGCATTAGGTTTGCATGGCTAGTGACTAGGGTAATCATCATGCCCTCCACTAATATAATCAACATATAATTAGCTTAATCCTCAGCTAATTTTCGGTCCATATGGATAACATGGAATCCATATTATTTTTGTCAATTGTCAAAATATCACATGTCACATGTCACATGAAATTGCTATGTATTTTTAACATATTAAAAATCAACGTATTAATAAAAATACGTCATATACAAAAATCGACTTAGTAATTTCATAATTACTTGAACCAAAATATTTTACCATTTATAAATCACAACATATTGTATTTATAATAATTCATTCAATTTCAATTGTTTCTTTAAACAATAATTTCATCCGAGTAATGATACAATTCGATTACTCAGACCGTATCTCATTTAATCACATTCAATGTGATACGTAAATTTTACTTCCAAAATCGTCCGTCAATTTTCAAGTAATTTAATTAACTCGTAACATTATACGATTAATTAAATGATCAATTAAAAGTGTTGCCCTATAGGTATGACCTAGGGGATCAACTGATCACCACCGTCGCACGACAGTAATGTTAAACTCTAGTCAGCCAATCATTACCGATATATGTTGAGCAGTTGACAGTAAAAATTACTTCCCAATTGTATTCTTTATAATGAGATTTAAACATGTGATCATCATGATCAACAGTCGTCATCGCATTATTGTCGGAGGACACATATTCCAACAGTTACAACATAATTAGGTATAACTTCAAGATTTTTTTCTTTATCTAAGGAAGGGTCGATAGTATCATTAACTATGGACTCATCACTTCTCTTAGGATCGTTTGCAGAATTTTCTAGTTCATCATTGATACCTTGAATATCTTCATCTTCATTTAAGGGCTCATTTCTTGCTAGAAAGAAATCGGGCTCATCTGGATCCTCTTCTTCCTGTTCAACTTTATCAAACACATTATCTTCGTCAAAGCGAACATGAACACTTTCTTCTATGCGCAAGGTTCTTTTATTGAACACTTTATAAGCTTTACTATGATCCGAATATCCCAGAAAAACAGCTTCATCACTTCGGGGGTCAAATTTTCCTAAATTTTCTTTTCCATTATTGTGAACAAAGCATTTGCTCCCGAAGCAACGGAGATGTGATATATTGGGTTTTCTCCCTCTTAAAAGTTCATAGGGAGTCTTTTTCAAAATAGGTCGGATCATAGCTCTATTATTCACATAGCATGCGGTACTAACAGCTTCTGCCCAAAAGCTTCTAGGAAGGCCACTACACAAAAGCATAGTATGAGCCATATCCTCTAGGGTTCGATTCATACGTTCCATGACACCATTTTTTTGTGGGGTACGTGGTGCGGAGAAGTTATGCCCCACACCATTTTCCCTACAAAATTCTATAAATAATTGATTATCAAATTCAGTGCCGTGATCCGTTCGAATCGAAATAAGCTTATTATCATATCTATTTTGGGCAAGCTTCATTAATACCACAAATTCATCGAAAGTTTCATCTTTAGAAGAAAGAAAAATTGGCCAGACATACCTTGAGTAATCGTCGACTAGAACAAATATATACTTTGATCCACCACGGCTTCTAACTCTCATAGGTCCACATAAATCCATGTGTACCATCTCAAGTGGTCGTTTAGTGCTAACTATTCTTTTAGATTTAAAAGAGGATCTAACATGTTTGCAGCGGGCACATGAGTCACACATTGTCTCTTGCTCGAATTTAATTGAGGGCAAGCCTTCAACTAAATCCATGGACTTAAGTTTCTTTAAAATAGTTGGACTAATGTGTGCAAACCTCTTGTGCCACAAGCAAGACTCATCTGAGGTTGCTTTCATACATGAAAAGGAATTTGTATTGACAACATTTAAGTCAATCATATACACATTCCTCATACGGTGACCCTCAAGTAAAATATTACTAGTACCTTCAATTATGATACGATAAACGTTGGCATGAAAAACAACTCTATTTCCTTTGTCACATAATTGAGAAATACTGAGTAAGTTATGTTTAAGACCACTTACCAGATATACTTTATCGATTGAATGGGAGGTTGAGATTCCAATTTTTCCTACTCCAATAATCCTACCCTTCTTGTTATCTCCAAAGGTAACCTTGCCACCAAAGAAGGGCTCTAGTGAAAGAAAAAGATTTCTGTCTCCTGTCATGTGTCTCGAGCATCCACTGTCGAGATACCATAGATTATTTTCTTTCACTTCTACCTGCAAATGAATCAAATACAACTTTTAGGTACCCAAGCTAAGTTGGGTCCTTTATGGTTAGTAATTCTATATATTTGATCCTTTCTAACCCATAATTGTCTTATTATTCTTTTGACTTTAACATTGGGTTGTCTTGGTCTTTGTCTGACAATCGGAACATAAGGTACTCTAGGTTTTGTTCTAACGAAAGTAGCTCTAGGTCTAGTACCTTCATGAGACGCTCTAGGTTTAGAGTTATGAACTTTAGGCTTGAATGTATGCTTTCGATTCTCATTTATTTTGTTTGATTTTGAAGGAACAGATGAGTAATCAAAAGCCATATCATAAGTCCATCTAAACTCATTATTGCGTTCTTCGTTGTCGTTAGATTCATCTATAGTTGAGACATCATCTTCAACTATGAAATCACAAGTCTTAACAGTTTCGACATTCTTTTTCTTATCCCGAGCAAGTTTGACACAATTGACTTGAATATGTCCAGTAGAGCCACAATAATTGCAAATCAAGTATTCTGGAAGATTAACATATTTTCTATTTCTGAAATCGTGATCAGAAGGATTTGATTTGCATTTATCATGGTCTCTACGGCTATAGAATTCATGACCAAGTCCCATCTTCATGTTATTGTCAGATTGTTCAGTAAAGAAGTTTAAAACCTTTGTGCTTCCTTCCCACTTATCATGAACTTTTCGTGCATGTAAAAGTAATTCTTTCAAGGACTCAATTTCTTTTTCACATTTTGAATGATCTACACTTGAATCCTTGGAAGTGTTACCTTTCTCAAAGTCTTCACGAAATTTATCAAAACGTTCATTCAAGACACGTTTCTCATTTTCATGTTGTTCCTTAAGTTTGAACATACTATCACTAGTTTCTTCCAATTGCTTAGAGAGAAAAGTAATTTCTCTCTTGTGTTCGGAAACCACACTATATTTGCCACCAAGTTCATCTTTTAAAATCTCATTAACTTTCTTCAACTCAGAAGTTATAGCATCACTAGCTGTAACTTTAGCTTGAAGATGCTTAATGTTGAGTTTAAGCTCTGAAGTTATGGCAGCCTTAACTTTTGATTCAAGAGCGTTTTTCTCAAAGATTTGTCATGTCCAATTTATTTGGAGTAGCCATAACTTTAGATTTGAGCTTTTTGGCTTTGGCTTTTAGAAGTTGGTTTTCCTCAGCAATATCTAGAATTTGTTCCTTAAGGTCTTTTAACTCTAATTTCTGTTCATGATAAACATCAAGGGTTTCTTCATAGGTCTTAATTAAAGCACTCTTAGAAAATTTATTAACTTGCTTTTTAAGTTCAAGAAGACATACCTCTTCATCCTCTGAATCTGAATCTGAATTTCCAACAAGACACATCTCAGCTTTTGAAGCATTACTTTCACTGTCGCTGTAGGAGAATAGGTCAAGACTGACGCTGCTTAGGCAAAGATTAGCAGATTCTTCTTCATCTTCGGATTCGCCATCTTCAGAGTCCAAGTCTCCCCAACAATATGCCATCATGACTTGCTTGAATTCCTTCTTTGTTTTATCACGTTGATTTTTGTCTTTGATTTTCTTCCATATAGGGCAATCTTTGATCATGTGATCATTATCACCACACTTGAAGCATCCACGATTAGAGAAAGACCCTTTTGACTCAAAAGTTTTCTTGGGAGTTTGCTTTGATTTTTTATTTGTCTTATTTTGATTTTGAAAGAAGGGCTTTTTTCTAAGACGTTTAACAAACAACACAGTTTCATCTTCAATATCTGAAGAATCATCAATCTTGCTAGACTCAACTTGTAAGGCCATCTTTTTGCTTGTGCCAGCTTCCTCCTCATCCTGATTCAGAGTAATCTCGTGAGCCATTAAGGTTCCGAGTAGCTCCTGATAGGATAATGAAGTTAGGTCCTTACATTCCTCTATGACAGATACTTTATGTCTCCATCTGCGAGACATACTTCTGAGTATCTTTCTAGCAATTTCCTCGAAGTCAAAAGTTCTTCCTAAATTCTTTAGCTCATTGATGATGCTAGAAAAGCGAGAGGACATGCTATCGACTGACTCGTTTTGCTCCATGGCAAATAGCTCGTATTTTTGCATTAGTAATGCCATACGTTGCTTTTTGACAACAGTGGTTCCCTCATAGGCTAATTCTAGACCATCCCATATTTCCTTGGCAGATGAACTGGTTGAGAAACGATCGAATTCAGTAGCAATCATACCGTTTTGCAATAAGCTTATTGCTTTTGAATTCTTCTCAGCCTTTTTATAATCCGCCTCAATATAGTCTTCTTCTTTCTTTTCGACGGTAGTGCCATTACTGGTTGCAAGTAAGATCTTATTCGGACCATTCTTGATAATCAACCAACACTCCCAGTCGTTTCCCTTAATGAAGTGGGTCATCATATTTTTCCATAAACCATAGTTCTTCCCATTGAATATAGTACACTTTAGGTGTTTGGAATCCATTTGATAAAAAATAAATGCAGCGGAAAAAAGATAAATAGACTCAAAAAAGATCGGACTCTCTAGTGTTAGGCTTATCAAGAGCACGAGGCTCTGATACCAATTGAGGAGTCTATTGATCGAATACGAAAGAGAGGGGGTGAATTGAGTATTAAAAACGATGACCGCTTTTTCGATCTATATGATACTCCCTCCCAGTCGTTATAATGTTCCCCTTTGATATGGGCACGATACTTAAGGAAAAGTATTAAAATATTAGTAAAAGAGTTGTGTGGGATTGGTGGTAGGAGAGAGGGATGAATTATTAGTAGTTAAATAAGAATTGTGGGGCCAAAACATAAAGAAAAGTAATAAAATAGGAGTAAAAAAGTTGTGTGGGGTTTGGTGATAGGAGAGAGAAATGAATAAAATAAGAGTAAAAGTTTCTAAAAATAGAAAGGGGAACATTACTTGAATAATCCGTTTTGGGAAAGAGGGAACATTATAGCGACTGGGAGGGAGTATAAAATAATTATTTGATTTTATTGATTAAAATCAACTAATTAAATTACTAATAATAAATGCAAAATAGAAATAACAATAATAAAGAGAGAGAGAAAGAGAGACACACAGGATTTTAAAGTGGTTCAGCTTCACAAGTCGAAACCTACGTCCACTATTCTCGATTAATAATTTTTAGTACCTTTCTCCGGAGTACAAAAATTATCAATCCACTCGTATAATCAACTATATGATTATAACTCAGATTGAGTATCGCTAAATACTCTAGGTTGCTCTTACGTTAATAAGAAAAGTACAACGATAAATACTAATCTCACGTTATGCGAGTGAGTACAATATCTTGTGTACTTAGTATCCTATAACGATTTCTCTTCGAGTGATTGACAAATATGATGCGCAACTTTTGTATAAGCAAATTGTAAAATAAGAATTAAAGCTCAAAGAATTTTGCTTAAAATATTTTTCTCTCTAAAAGTGTAGATGTGTGCCACTTTCAAATGATGAATGAATGAGAGTATTTATTGTAATAGAGAATTAGGGTTTAGGAATGTTCTGGAATTAGGGCATAGGAATGTCTGGAATAATGAATCCCTAAACGACTTGATGAACAAGTAAGAAGCAAAGGAAGAAGGAGTTTGGCCTCCTAGGGTTTCCGCCACCTAGGGTTTCGGCCTCCCTAGGGTTCGGCCGGCCTCTAGGCCTCCTTCGGTCCACTATTGCTTCTATAGCCCATAACAAATTGAGATAGAATTTAGTTAAAGCCCTAGGTTGCATGACGATATAAATATCGTGTTACAAACCAATAGTTTATTCAACTTAAATTCTTATTAATTAATTCTAATTAAAATAAATACTCTCTTATTTTATAAATCACTAAAAATATATTTTCCAAAAATTAACGCATCATTTTTGTCTAGCAATGAAGTTATGGCTATTAGGTCATAACTTCAATAACCTTTAAATCAAACAAAGTAAAACCATTACCGGATGACGACCTATACTAACTAATCTTCAGTAGATCTTCAGTAAACGAATCGTCTCTTCACAAGTCTCTCATCTTGAGTCTCGTGGTTGATTTCTAATCTTGATCTTGCTTGAATACATCGATCAAGTGTATTTGAAGTTGTACCTCCTTGGTACAAACTTCAAGCTTGCGTCATTGTAATTGTTCCTTTCTATATTAAGACTTTAAGCACACAATTACACGCATATGTTTATAATATTAAGTCCATATACAAATCATTACTGTCATTATCAAAACAATTAATAAGGACTAAAGGTCCAAGAAATGCTATGGATGATTGTGGATTGACGGATTTTAGCTATGTGGACAATTCATTCACTTTGTGGAATCTAGACTGGGCACTGGTGTATGCCAGTTTCATAAAATATGTTTGTCTACGATGTTTCACCCGCTAGACTGGGATAAGTCTGACAATCTGCCTATCAAGCTTATGTTATACGTTCCCACTAAGCAAAAGAAAGGGAAGAGATTTTTGATTTAAAAATTACTAGACAAATAAGGAGGATAAGAAGAAGCGATTAGGAGATCCTGGGAGAAAGACCTGGGTAGGGGGTGAATGGCAGGGTACTTTAAGCAAGTTAGTTAGGTGCCTGAGGAGGCTGGGTGTTTGGAGTCGGAACCAGTTTTGTGACTAAAACGACAAGTAGATGCAACAAGACAGAGACTTTAATTTCTTAGGTCATGCCCAGGTGTCACGGATGTTGTGGAGGATAGGAAAAGACCTGGTGCTTTGTTAGATGAGTTGTACTGGCGCCAACGATCTTGGTTTCCCACCTTACTGAGGGAGGCAAAAATATATAATTTTTTCACTTACGAGCTCCAAATCGTATGAGATGGAATATAATATGCAAGCTCCTTGGTAGTGATGGAAATTAGGTGACTAAAATGAAGGAGTTGGGGAGGTTGGCTAGTAAGGAATTCAGTTGGTTTCATCAACACAGATTTATTGTTGAAAACATGATAATCAAAATCAACTTGTTGAGTATTTTTCAGTGTCATCATAAACTTCTCTGAAGCAAATTTATTAGGATATTGGGCCTATACTAGGCCCGGCTACCATTAGGGTTTGCCATTAGGGTTAGGGTTTACCATTAAGTTGGGAGGTATTATGTCACGAACCGAAAACTATTCTCCTTGAAAGTCTTCTCGTATATCAATGTTATCTCGCTTACTAATCCCAATTTCAAGGTCAACCCCTACATTATACAGCAACTATACCTTTCCAATTCAATGAAAAATCTTGTGTACGGATTCCATAATTATCTAAATGGAAGTACTCTTTAAGAATGTCGGAGATATCTGGCGGTTTGCACTCCATCGTTATGTCTATCGGCAAGTAGTGACTTGGATAACGATAAAATTACGTCCTTGCTTTCCTAAGAGAGTATCGATTCCTTCTTATTCTAGGAAAATAGAATCGTGAGAATACCGATGGAGTTTTGTATTTTGTTTGTTCTTTCAAAGTCGGAGAATTTCAGAAATTTCTTCTTATCTTTCAATCATGCACAATTATGTATTTATATATGTATTTACATGTACTCTGAAGAAAATAATTTTTTATTTCCAAGAGATATCTTTTGAGACATGTCCAAACAAATAAACCCTTGAAATCCCGTGCCAAAATGTATGATACCTCGCATAAAGCAAGGCCACCCCAGTCAACTGCGGTGAGAACCCCTACCGGGGACGTGACATACCCATATGTTATAGACCCTATTGGTCGGGGTGCTTCACCTACCGGAATCAAAGCAAGAACCACAAGTGGTTTTTTACTTGTCCAAAAACCGCAAAGTCGTAAATCACCTATGCAAGTGTGTGCTCAACGCTTTAAAACTCACATTATAGCACTCCAATAGTACTTCACTATTACCGAATCTCGACTACACTCAAATAAATCCGATGATTCACCTAACTCACCAATAATTCCATAGCAGGTTTTGAATTATACAAAACTATGTGGACTCATTTCGTTAATTTCATTCATTACAAGATCATTTCGTTAGTTTGTTGTATATAAAGCATTATTTGGAAAACAATTATGAACATTTCCTCTTTTATATAACTAGGGACTAGTTGAGGGTAGGGCGAATATAAACCTACAATATTACTCCTAGACCCTGTTCTTTTGGACTTAATTTCAGTTTTAATAAGTTCAGTTCAGTTCAGTTCAGCTTCATTTAGTTCAGTTCAGTTCAGTTCAGTTCATTTTAGTTCAGTTCAGTTCATATTAGTTTATTTCAACATTACTATTATTATTCTTATTGATATCATTATTATTTTTATATTAATGTATTTACTATTATTATTATTATTATATTATTATTTTTATTTTTATATTTATTATATTACTATTATATATATTAATAATTAATTCGTATTGTTTATATTATTATATTTATATTTAATACATTTATTATTATTATTATTATTATTATTATATTTATTATTATATTATATTTATTATTTTATTAATATATTTATTATTATTAAAATTATTCATAACATATTTATTATTATTATTATTTAATAAGTTATTATTTAATATTTATTATTTTATTAATATACTAATTATTATTAATATTATTAATCACATATTTATTATTATTATTATTATTATTATTATTATTATTATATTTATTATTATTATGTTAATAAGTTATTATATTAGACCTATTATTATTATATTATTATTATTTATTTTTTAGTTATTATTATTAATATATTATATTATTATTAATAATGTTATCATTTATATTACTAATATATTATTATTATTATTACTATATTTATTACTATATTAATATTTTATTTTTTATATATCTTATTAGATTATTATTATTAGATTATATTAATATATTATTATTATTATTAATGGATAATATTATAATAATATTTATGATTATTATTGGTATTATTTTTATTATAATATTTATTATTATTTTTATTATTTTTATTATTAATATAATCTTTTTATTATTATTTCAGTTCAGTTCAGTTCAATTCAGTTTAGTTCAGATCAGTTTAGTTCAGTTCAGTTCAGTTCAGCTCCATTAAGTTCAGTTCAGCCCCATTCAGTTGAGTTCAGTTCAGACAATTTCAGTCCAAAAGAACAGGGCCCTAATCACTATGGAATACTAGTTTATTTCCTTTTTTTAATTTTGAGTTTGCAAGTTCAATGATCAATACCTTCTTACAAATGGGTTATACAACGCATACACGTTAGAGTAACATACAGTTACTACTCTTTCTTATTCATTCTATTTACATTACTTTTGAATTGTTTTTGTTTTTAATGTTATTTAGTAAATGAAGTGTTTAGGATCCCAAAGTACCTAAGAGGAGAGGGGGTGAATTAGATACCTTTTAAAAAAATTTAACTTAACTTAATTGAATTAAGTTAGTTAAGTGAAATGATATCTCAAATACCTAACACAACCTTTTATAAATGGAGATTAAAATAAGTGTCGCTGGTTATGACTAAGGCAACAGTGTAACGGACTGTAGCTTGTTGTCTTTGTATAAAGTGTAAACAATAGACCAACGTGACAGTATAGTAGACTGTTGCTTCAAACATAGTACACAACAACGAACTAATGAATGCAGCGAAATTTAATAGAATGAAATAAGTTCAACACAATCGGTTTTGAATTGGTTCGACCTACACTCTATAGGCCTACGTCAAATCTAGTTCTCATTAATAATTCAATAACGTAATTAACTCTAATTATAATTATTTTATTACAACGAGATTTCTTCACAATCTACTCCGATTGTGCTATTCAAGAAAGTACTCCGTTTCTAAAGCTCATCTAATTCTCAGTTACAAGATCAAATGTCTCTAATTTGTTCACTTAAGAACAGGAGAGACTCAATGTCGATCTAACTAAGAGAAAGAAGATATTAAGCTATGCTATACTAGACGGATGAAATTTTGAGACTTTTAAGAAATAAGAAAAACTTGCAATTAATGTTTTAAACACTTGAAAACTATTAAGAGCTTTTTGCAAATACTTTCTATTTCTTTCTCATATTTTATGCAATGAAGTGGTGTAATTTTGCCAAGGATGAAGCACTCCTTTTATAGATGAAAAAAAGGAGTCTTTTAATATAAACATATTCAAGTTTAAAGAGTCAATCCAAAGACAAGTAGGATATGCCAAGTGATTGGAGTTTAGAGCTTCTAAATTGCACCAAAGTAGGTAGTTAGATAAAGCAAAAGAGAAAAAGGCATCTTTCCTTTCCTTGCCAAAAGTCACACATGTGACAAAGCCAAGAAAGGAAAGACTTAAAAATGTTTAAAAAAAAAAAAAAACTTTCAGTCCATTTAGGCAAAACTCACATATCACCAACTAAACTACTTAACTAGACTAGTTAAGTAAGATGCCTTAATAGTTTGTTCATAAATCTTTTTGAAAAGCTTGTTCAAAAAATATTTTGAAAAGCATAGTTCATCCGTCCAGGAAGACAGCAGTGAGCAACACTGTTGTCTTAGTATAGCAAACCAAATATTTTCCAAACTCAACACTATGGACCCAAATTAAATACAAGACGGTCTTCATCCAATGCTTCATTCGTCTTGAATCATCAATTCAATAATTCCTATTATGTAAACTTAAGAGAAAAACATTAGTAACATTTGGTTTGTCATCATCAACATCAAATACCCAACAACTTCCCCCTTTGATAATGAGAAGCCAAATATAATGTGTGCTTCCCATTTTGGTTCCCCCCTTAATGAGACAATCAAGATCAACCTATCATTTAAATCCATGAGTAATAATAAGAGACAATATTAGGAATTAAAAATGAGCAAACACAAGAATAAGAATACCAATATTAAACACTTATGGACACTAGAAAGAGTATGAACAATAGCATCCGCACACATTATAGATTCACTTTCCTCTCTTGACATCATCAAGAGAGTGAAGGCAAATGAAGACGGACACAACAAAGCACCAAGGTTAGGAAATATAGAGTATTTAAACATATGCAGGCAAATTAATGTAAACAACCCAAAAAGTTTAAGATAAAATAATAAAGCAAATGGGCAAAATAAGGGGCTGATTTGTGGGATAGGCTTTGTTGAAACCGGGTTTCGAAGGTTGGGGAAGATTTATACTCGGAGGACTCAAAACAGCGACCGGAGCAAAAACGAGTTTCAGCGATCAGTCGAACACACGGATTCCAGACATTAGTGAAATACCTAGACTTTTGGCAAGCTTTGTAATCGGTTGAGTACTCTATTTAGACCTGATCTTGACTTATGTCCACAAATTCCTTCTCAATTTCTTAAATGAAGACACCTTTTCCTTTATCCCTTCAATTCATGAATTTGATTCTTTTCCTCATTCTTTCTTCATTCCAACTAAAGATCATTGAAAATTTTCACACTAACCTTTGTAATCATTGGGTCATCTTCAATCACATTCACATATTTTGTTTCGGCAGTAGGATCACGTTTTTTTTTGGGAAAATTTTAGATCATATCTCCTTGGATTGCTTTTGGTGATTGCGTTAAAGAGCCGTTCGAGGAGCATTTATGGTGTATATTCCTCTTCCTGTTCTTCAAGGTCGATTTATAGCTATTATGGATCAAAAGGTGATGAAGATGTGGGTGGTTGCCATTGTTAACTTAGCTTGGAGGTGATGAAGGTAGCTTGGTTGATTGGAGGTTTGAGGGTGATTTGGTGAAGGGTTTAAATGTATGTTGGGCTTATCAGGTGAAAAAGGTTCAAGTGAGGGTGGATGTGAAGATGAAGATTAATTATATTGAATGTTGGATGGTGAGGCATGTGGGTAGGTGGGAGTTTATTGAGGTCTATTGAAGAATGTTTGCTTTATCATAATATACCAAAGATTTTGGACAGTAAAACATAAATTTGAGTAAATAAAACTTAAACACAGTCATCAATCAGGTTTCTTAAAATGCTTTGCCTGGGTGATCAAATTTTGCACTTATACACTCTAATTAGTCAATCATACGAGATAATGCAAATATATAATGTGTTTACATGTTATTAATCAAGCCAATCTCTAACCTAAGTCTTTCGCATTGTGCTCTTACAAGTGGTTTAGTGAAAATATCCGCAATTTGATCCTCGGTTTTACAAAATTTAAGACTAATATTACCTTTTTCTACATGATCACGAAGAAAATGATGTCGGATTTCAATATGTTTAGTTCGAGAATGTTGGATGGGATTTTTTGAAATGTTTATAGCACTTTGTAGATACCCAGTATCTGCACCTTCCAAAAACCACCCGATGATGATCGAACAATAGCGTGTTTTTGATATGCGTGCGTGGATTGGCTATACATGAGACACTCTAATGCATAACTCGGATATGAAAAATGATTTCAAAAATGGTTTTCTAACTTCATTTGCATTAAAACAACACTATTTAGAGTTAAAACCGTCTTTGGACCCAAAGCCGACTCAGAAACCCGTAACTCGAGTCAATCTGAGTCAACCCGAGTCTCGAATATCAAAAATAATGCCATGAGTGTCTTTGTCATGCCATTTGAATTAAAATGACACTAATTAGAGTCAAAATCGACACCGGGCCAAAAAAACGACTTAAAAATCAAATCCCGACTCAACACGGGTCAAACCCGAGTTAAGAACACAAAATACCTACCACAAATAACACCCAATATCAAGCTTACACGGCTAAGAAATCACCTAAGATCACAAATCACAACAAACAAAACATTGGTTCGAACAAATGGAAAATCCAAATTTTTGAAAAGGACAGGGCACCCCATTGCGTAGCAGGGGGCTCGCGCCTCTTTAGGCTTCCTGCTTAGCCTCTAAGCAAACTCAACCGACCTACCACCCCACATTTCTCTATAAATACCCACCATCACACACTTTAATCTTCACACGAGCGTCCGCCCCCTCACATCTCCCTTAAACTTCTAGACTCGACTTCTTAAGTAAAAAAATCGACACGTGTTTTCGACCTACCGATCGAAAACACAAGCCTTACACATTTTGTTTGGTACCATCGCCGTGCATTCGACCGACCTATTCGACCAACTCAACATTAATCGACATGTTTTTCAACAACATATTTTCAACTAATTTTCAAAACAAAATCCTTTTTTAAGGCACTTTTTTAAACTTCTTTGATCGCGAGTAGTCACAATGACAAAACCATATCTAAAGTCGTCTACCTCGCAAATATCAATACACGTAAGTTTGAGGGTGTAAACAACTCACTTATTTCATGTCTTTGTTTTTTTATGAGTTTACAAGCATGAACCGGATTTTGGCATGAGACAGAGGCTACTTGCGTAGCAGGGAAGCTCGCGCCTCAATGCCCTCTCAAGCCTTAATCCAGCCGTGCTTGTGTTCATCTTTCCGCAACATTTTCCTTTTATTTTATTTTATGGCTTTTACCGTTTTAATTAATTTTTATGACAAACTTTTTTAACCATAAATCGTAATCACCCTTGGTTCCTTATACCATGACGATTTTATCCGTGACTCGGTGATATTATTTGGTTAATTACATTGTAAAGGGTATTATAACACTCTTTTCTTTTATTTACCATTTTTCTTATTTATTTACACTTGCAAACATATTAGTCATAATTCATAATCATCCTTGGTCTCTTATACCATGTCGGTTTAATCTGAGTACAATGACAAACTTGACTAATGACAAACAAATGAACTTAACATATTAGTTCATATCAAACATTTTACATTTTGTTTTTTTTTGTAAACTATGCTTTTCAAACTTGCAAATCTGACAACGAATATTACTAAGATAACAATAATTATTCCGAGTCATGCAAATCATTTAATCACAAAAGCGGTTTTAAACAACCTTTTTAACAACCAGGAGACGCCCCTTGGGTCGTCGTCTCACTCGCACCCCAAGAGGCTGTCTGTTTTCATATTTTAAAAACCTGGGCATAGCCCTTTCCCTCGCCAATAGGCTCGCGCCCTAATGGGGCTGCCTGGCACTGCTCCTGCTTTCTTTTCAGAATTTGTCTAGGATGATTCCGATTACGGTTAAACCGAATCTACATGGATCAGATTGACAAGTTTGCGTTTTTACACTTTGTCATTTGACACCCTTTTTCAAATAATGGATCGTGTTAAGGACCATAATCCAAACATGGTAAATGGATGTTTAATTTCCGTTTTCACATGCAAATCAACTTAAATCCAACTAGACATCATTTTCTGGATATTTGGATAAACAAACCGACTTAGGAAATTCTCTCATGTTAGGTTAAACTTTTGGATGTGCATTCATGCATTTACCGTTTTATCAATTGTTGCACTTAAACAACCACGATCGATCAGTAGAGGCTGCTAACGCGGGCGGGATTGGGTCCGATTACAGGGCTTCCCAATACGTACCCTCACCCCTTACTCAAAACCTTTGGATAGTGGATGGCCTTTTCCAGGGCGTACGAGAGTCATTTTAGATATAGGATGCTAAAGGGGGGCGACTCCTTATCTTTAGTACTTATGTCAAACACTGCTATTTACCTTGATTGACCTAGGTATAAAGTAGATTTGAACGGGTTCCAAGCATCCCACAAATGCTTGGTGGCGACTCCAAACATCTCTGCATCGTTTCGAGACCTTGACCGAGACGAAACCGACCGATCTAAAACGATCCGGTCGAAAGGACTTTTACGCCGCCGAACGTGGTTTTCAAAAGACCGCTGCATGTCCACAGTTTAGTTTGGCGTGAAGGTGGCCCGTGACTACAGACTGGTAGGTGGCTTACATCAACAGACCGGTATGTGGCCCATGTCCACAGATTGGCGACTCTGCTGGGGAAATCTAGGACACTTGTGTCTTTGTGATCCTAAGAGGTGAAACTCGAATCAGGTCGTGGTTAAAGTGCATTAATTGATATTACGGTCATAAGTCGGGTTCCTTGTCCGGGCCCACAACCTAACCTTTTTCTACTAATTGGCTCGTCCCGTCGGCGTGAGTTTTCTCATCCCCGCGTTTTGAATCCCGATTGAGTCAAGCATACCGTTGACGTTACACATTTATGTTTCGTCAAAGAGCTTTCATTTCCTACGTGCACAAGGCTAGGGCACCCTCCTTACACAATTTGTTTGGATTGGTATCTCTCTCGAAAATCGGGGTTTGATCGCTTGGTGTGTAACCCACCCTATTAAGCCAAAACTCGTGCCAGCATTATGCATAATATAATGAACTGTGAGTTCTTATGTGCTACCTGATCATAAGTCCTTCCGTGTCATTTTCAAACTTTCAAAAACACCTTTTTAGGCCGTCATAATGGCGATTTTCAAACCCGGTTTTTATAACCGTTTCAAAAGCAACCTTTTTAGGCCGTCGTAATGACAATTTTCAAACCCGGTTTTTAACTACCGTTTCAAACCTCGGCGTTTCGCCGAATGTTGCAAACCTTTTCATGCCGTCGTAATGACGATTTTCAAACCCGATTTTTTCACAAACGTTTCAAAAGCACCTTTTTATGCCGTCGTAATGACGATTTTCAAACCCGGTTTTTACAACCATTTCAAAGCGCCTTTTTATGCCATGATCATTTCAAAATCCAGTTTTTATAACCACTTCAAATGCACCTTTTCATGCCGTTGTAATGACGATTTCAAACCTTAGTTTTCACAAACCATTTCAAAATACCCTTTTACGTCGTCATAATTGCCGTTTCAAACCTCGGTCTTTCGCCGACCGTTGCAAACCTTTTCATGCCGTCGTAATGACGATTTCAACCCGTGCAACTTTTCAAATTTCAAATCTCGTTTTCGAAACCAAATGTGGCTTTTCTAAGCTGTCGTAATGACGAATTCAATACTCATCCAAAATCAAATCTTTGAAAACAAATTTAACCGTTTTCAGATTTCATATCCAATTTCAAACCATTTGAAAACAAATTTAACCGTTTTCAAATTTTAATTGAAAATCAAATCATTTGAAAACAAATTTAACCGTTTTCAAATTTCAATACAAAATCAAATCTTTGAAAACAAATTTAACCGTTTTCAGATTTCAAATCCAATTTCAAACCATTTGAAAACAAATTTAGCCGTTTTCAAATTTCAATTCAAAATCAAATCTTTGAAAACAAATTTAACCGTTTTCAAATTTCAATTCAAAATCAAATCGTTCAAAAACAAATTTTAATCGTTTTCAGATTTCAAATCAAAACTCAATCATTTGAAAACAAATTTAACCGTTTTCAAATTTTCAACCCAATTTCAAATTCTTTGAAAACAAATTTAACCGTTTTCATGGCCATTGTGATGACGCTTCCAAATTCTTCAATTTTCGATTTTCAAATTTGTGATTCGGAATTTCAAAATCCATCTTCGGAAACAACACATTGTTTTCAGAGCCGCCGCAATCTCAACTTCAACCGTCTTTTGAAAACAAACCTAAGACAACCCTTTCAACTGGCCGACCTTCTAAAGGTCCCTACTCTTTGGAAGCCGTCCATAAAACGACAAATTAATCTTTTTGAATTTTTTTTTTTTCGAAAAGTTCAGTCCACCTTTCTGATTCAGCTTCGAGTCGATTAGAGTCCAGTCGATTTTAAGTCAAGTCGTCTAGATAACGTCGAATCTCCGCCGAAGTTAGTGCCTACCTTCTAGTCTAGGTCGTATAGCCTAATTGTCGAGACATCTTCAATGGCGTTAGCAGAGTCAAAACCCCTCGGGTATTAAACCCATATTTCCCCTACATTACAGGTCAAAGGTCAAGTTTGTGTACATGTCTCGTCCAACGGCGTCACTCCATCGACAAACCTCCAAACTAAGTCAGAAGTCATCTGTCTATGCATCACTATGCCAAAGTCGACACTCGAGTCTAAGTTCAATGTCATGCCCCAAGAGTTCAAACACAAGAGGTCATTCACGATCTTTAATGAACTCATAACCTAGTCACACTGTCGCGTCTTCACGACATAACTGCCTTTTTACATATGTGTCGTACTTGTCGTTGTTCGTGTAATCCCTTGCCAATATAAGTTATAACGCCTATCGTTATGTCAAACATGAATTCCTTGGGTGCCATCTATCGTCAACAAGAAACTCAAGAAGCCGATCAACCTTCATACGCCATGACTTCTGCTGAAACCAACAACATGGTTCTTCGACTCTTGGCTACTGTGGTAAACTTGAGCACTCGTCTCTCCCAAGTTGAGAACAAAATGATAACTGGGAATTTTCCTTCTTCTGATATTGAGCAAAGGGTTAAGCTCCTTTAAAGCCGACTACTTGCCAACAACAAAACCAACCCTAGTTGGAAAGCAACCAAA